>NC_083842.1:13275520-13458882 GCF_015708825.2 Lethenteron reissneri | reverse complement strand
GTGTCTGTAAGGGGGTGTCTGTAGTGTGGGTGTGTGGTGTTTGTATGGGTGGTGTGTAGGTGTGTATGTGGTGTGTGTCTGTAGTGTGTGTTTAATGTGTCTGTAGTGTGTCTGTAGTGTGTGTGTGGTGGGTGTGTGTAGTGTGTCTGTAGTATGTGTGTCGGTAGTGTGTGTGTCTGTAGTGTGTGTTTGTGTGTGGTAGTGTGTGTCGGTGATGTCACCATGGAGCTTGTGCCAGGCTATGTGCACGTTAAGGTCCTGTGAAGTGTCGAACGCCCGCTGGCAGGAGATCACGGGGCAGACCCAGGTGGACGGGTCGATTGACTGAGATGACTGGCTGATGCACCACCTGTGCCCCCTACTGTGCCAACTTGCTGTCCTTTAGCACCCGGCGCTCCACTCGTTGTTGTGAGCGTCGCTCCTCCGCCCTCCGTTGTTGCAGGAGGGCGAATGCCTCCAACTGCCCAGTAGCGTCCTTCACGAGCCTCCTCCACTGAGGCCGATCTTGACACGCTGGTACCAGTCGTCGGCAAGTCCACTCAGCTCCACATCCTTTTGTACCACATCACTCCATCTCTTCTCTAGCCCATGCCGTGCCCGTTTAGCCCCCTCGATCCGGCCGAACAAAAGCTGTTAAGGCATGCGGTAGCTGGGCATGCGGGCTACATGGCCCAGCCAACGCAGCCTTGCCTTCCGAAGAAGCTCACCGATGGGGCCTTGTCCAGATCTTTCAAGGATTTGTGAGCTCCTCACACAATCCAGCCTGATTAAACCCAGGATGGATCGTAGGCAGGCCAGCCTAAATGATTCTAACCGGCGAAGATGTTCCATTAGGGGGGGTCCACGTTTCGCAAGCGTAGAGAAGGGAGGGCATGACCGTGGCCGACAAGACCCAAAGCTTCGTGTGGAGTGACAGACCAGGTAGCAGCCACACCGCGCTACGCAGCCGATGAAAAGGTAATGCCGCTCGACTGATTCGGGAGTGAGACCTCTGCTGTCAAACCGGAGCCGGTCATGAGCACACTGCCCAGGCGTAGAAAACTCTCCACTCTCTCCACAACTGCCCCATGGGGGTGGAGTGTCTGATGGCACAAAATACTCAGGCAGACACAGAGACACAACCAACACACACAGACCCCCACACATGGGGACCCAAACACACACAGGCACAACAACAACCGCCATTCGCCACTAAGTGGCGGTGACGTCACCACGACGCTTGTGCCAGGCCATGTGCACCTTGAGGCCACGTGAAGTGTCGAACGCCTGCTGGCAGGAGGTCACGGGGCAGACCAGATGCCACGGGTCGACTGACTGAGATGACCGAGATGACCGAGATGACTGGCTGATGCACCACCTGTGCCCCTACTGTACCAACTTGCTGTGCTTTAGCCACCCGGCGCTCCGCTCGTTGTTGTAAGCGTCGCTCCTCCGCCCTCCGTTGTTGTTGGAGGGCGACTGCCTCCAACTGCCCAGTAGCGTCATTCACGAGCCTCCTCCACAGAGGGCCGATCTTGACACCGCTGGTACCAGTCATCGGCAAGTCCACTCAGCTCCACGTCCTCCTGTACCCACATCACTCCATCTTCTTCTATCCCGTGCCGCGCCCGTTTTGTCTCCCTAGTGGCAATGTTTACACACCGCACCAGGTACTCATTTAAGGCTGAGTCGACCTAGGCGAGGCCCGAGACCGGTCAGATCATCGTCGCTGGGTGTTGGCCGTGAGCGGGAATCGAACCCGTGCCGCCGGGTTCATAGCTTAGCGAGCGCGCTAACCGCTACCACTACCGCACAGACAGACACACACCCAACACCACGCACCAACACAACACACACACTCACACTCCGTGTCAGCTCTCCTCCCTCCAACTTCTCCCCTCTCCCGCTCTCAATTCCGCTTTGTTTAGATCTCTCGCCCAGGCTGATCTCTCCCCAATTCCGATCCAACACCTCGCTGTTGGTCGGTGGCTTTGAACGAACGCACAACGCGTCTTCCTGGCCTGCAGGATGACTCCACATGCAAAGACAAAGATTCCCCAGCCGCACCCGCCCCCCTCTCCCCCTTGCCCTCCCCGTATCGCCTTCGCGAGACCGCTGGGGCAAGTGCTGTTGGCGAGCACCTATTGAGGCCGGCACGGTTACACACGAGGGGTGGGTGGCCAGCACCACAACACACAAAGATTCCCCCGTATAGCCTGAACACACAGGTGGGGCAAGTGCTGTTAGCGAGCACCTATTGAGGCCGGCACGGTTACACACGACGGGGTGGGTGGCCAGCACCACAACACACAAAGATTCCCCCGTATAGCCTGAACACACGGTGGGGCAAGGTGCTGTTAGCGAGCACCTATGAAGGCCGCGGTACAGTTAACACGAGGGGGGTGGGTGGCCGACACTACGCCCGGCCGCCTTTGTCTCCCCAGTGGCGATGTTCGCGCACTGCACCAGGTACTCATTTGAGGCTGAGTCGACCGAGGGGGAGGCCCAGGGCCGGTTCAGATAATCGTCACTGTGGTGTTGGCCGTGAGCTGGGAATCGAACTCGGGTCCGCTTGCCGGGTTTGTTAGCGGTTAACACGCTAACCGCTGCACCACCGCTCCAAAGATAACAAAGATCCCCCGTATAGCCTGAACAGACTGTAGGGGCAAGTGCTATTAGCGAGCACCTATGAAGGCCGGCACGGCAACCGAGGGGGTGGGTGGCCAGCACCACGCCCGACCGCCTTTGTCTCCCCAGTGGCGATGTTTACACATCGCGCCAGGTACTCGTTTGAGGCTGAGTCGACCTAGGGGAGAGCCCAGGACCGGTTCAGATAATCGTCACTGTGGTGTTGGCCGTGAGCGGGAATCGAAACTCGGGTCCGCTTGCCGGGTTTGTTAGCGGTTAACACGCTAACAGCTGCACCACCGCTCCACACACAGAGACACGCACCCAGACAGACACGCGCACGCAACGCGCACGCAGATCCGTTTCAAGTGGAATCTGAAGCCTTCACGGGTCTCCCCGCTCTGGTCGATACGGTCGTAAATGACTGTCGTGTAAGTGTGCAAACATTAGCGCTGGGAAACACACAGACAGCGAGGCCGCGCCCTGCCGTTAACATGAGGTGCTCCAGATGTATTGTGACCCCCCCCGCCCCACCCCCTACAATGAATTGACCTCTTTGGTTATTCGGTGAAGTTCACGTAGAAGGAAATGAATTAATAATGGAGTACGACGTTTCGATTGCAACACAAGCAACCGTCATCAGGTAGAACTACATTTGAGGAGAGAGAGAGCGACAAAACACAGACAGGGAGACACACACAGACAGAACACAAGGCAGAGAGAGACACACACAAAGACACACAGAGAGAGACACACAAGCAGAGACGCACAGAGAGAGACAACACAGAGACACACAGAGAGAGACACACACAGAGAGAGAGACACACAGAGACACAACAGACGAGACACACACAGAGAGACAACACAGCAGAGACACACAGAGGAGAGACACACAGAGACACACAGAGAGAGACAACACAGAAACACACACAGATACACACAGAGAGAGACAACACAGAGAACAGAGAGAGAGAGAGACACCACACAGAGAGAAGAGACACACAGAGACACACACACAGATGAGAGACACCACCGAGAGAGACAACACAGAGGACACACAGAGAGAGAACAACACAGAGACAAAGAGAGAGAACAACACCAGATAGAGACACACAGAGAGAGACACACAGAGACCACCAAGAGGAGACAACACAGAGCACAGAGAGGAGAGCCACACAGAGAGAGAGACACACAGAGACACCACAGAGAGAGACACACACAGAGACACACAGAGAGAGACACACACAGAGACACACAGAGAGAGACACACAAGCAGAGAACACACAGAGAGAGACAACACAGAGACAGAGGAGAGAGAGAGAGGACACACAATAGAGACACGCAGAGAGAGACACACAGAGAGAGACACACAAGCAGAGGCACACAGAGAGAGACAACACGAGACACACAGAGAGAGACACACCACAGAGAGACACAGAGAGAGACAACCACAGAGACACACCGAGAGAGACACAACACAGAGACACACAGAGGAGAGACAACACAGAGACACACAGAGAGGAGAGACAAACAGAGACACACAGAGAGAGACAACACAGAGAGACACAGAGAGAGACACAACACAGAGACACACAGAGAGACACACACAGAGACACACAGAGAGAGACAACACCAGACACACAGAGAGAGACAACACAGAGACACACAGAGAGAGAGACAACACAGAGACACACAGAGAGAGAGACAACACAGAGACACACAGAGAGACACACACAGAGACACACAGAGAGAGAGACAACACAGAGACACACAGAGAGAGACAACACAGAGACACACAGAGAGAGAGACAACACAGAGACACAGAGAGAGAGAGAGACAACCACAGAGACACACAGAGAGAGAGACAACACAGAGACACACAGAGAGAGAGAGACAACACAGAGACACACAGAGAGAGAGACAACACAGAGACACAGAGAGAGAGGACACACACAGAGAGCGAGGACACACAGAGACACACAGAGAAAGACACACACAGAGACAACACAGAGAGAGACACACAGACAGACACACAGAGAGAGAGAGAGACACACACCAGAGAGAGAGACACACAGATACACACAGAGAGAGGACACACAGAGAAAGACACACAAGCAGAGACACACAGAGAGAGGACAACACAGAGACACACAGAGAGAGACAACACAGAGAGACACAGAGAAAGACACACAAGCCGGGTTCGTAGCGCAGCGTAGCGCTAACCGCTACACTACACTGCGTAACGCTTCCACATAGAGCTCCCCCCCCAAAAAAAAAAACAAGTGTATTTTTATAATTTGTGCATGGTGTACAGTCTTGAAAGTACCCACATGGCAAATTTCAAGTTTGTTGCATGTCGGGAAGTACGCTAAACATTTTGAACAGACACATAATCACAGCTTTCCCTTTCATATCTATGGAGATAACCCCGTGAGCCACGCTGCGGCTCTTGACTCGGGTACAACCGCAAACAAAACAAAAACAGGAACAAGAAAACATCTTAAAGTGACTACACGCAACAGAAAAATCCAGGGCAGAAACAGCGAAGTCTTCCAGAACAAAAACACCGCGCTTCAATGCCGAGTGAAAAAATCTCAGATGGGGCTTCGCTTGCGAGGATGTGGACGGTGTTGTATCTGCGGGTGTTCGGGCCATTCGTGTTTGCCCCGCTTGTACTCATACTCTTAGTTCTTTCGGTAAAGTCACCAAGTAGGTAAAAAATTAAATTAAAATTAATAAAAATAAGAAAAATCACGACGTTTCGGAGGCAACACAAGTCTCCGTCATCAGGTGGGGGACCGTCACAGCCAGATTTGCTGCATCAAGTGAGGCAGGGATTCCAAGATGCAAGCTCTTAAATACAATTATTCTTTGGTTCTTTCGGTAAAGTCACGTATAAAGAAAAAATAATAAATTAAATAATAGCATACGACGTTTCGATTGCAACACAAGCAATCATCATCAGGTATAATGAAATAGCGACATAAAATCTAACCAGAAAAAATTATAGACAGACATATAAGCAGACAGATATCACCAAGATACACAGAGCGGGCAACACAGGTACAGAGAGGGGTGATCGTGTCTGTGGTGTGGCCTTAAATAGACAGAGGGGGGGTGGAGGCAGCGAGAGGGAGGGGGGGTTAGAGACAAAATTTACATGTCAATGAGTACAACAAAAAGGAGTGAGCAGGCTTAGGGAGAGAAAGAGACACACTAAAATTAAATAACCCAGCAAAGTATCGAAATGTTATGTAAAACGACACAGAGAGTCGGTCAACACACAATTAACGCATAGCCTGCTCGATTACGTATTTCAAAGATTTCTAAGTTAGAATTTAAGTGTGAAAATTTGTCTTTATACGTTGCTTTACCGAAAGAACCAAAGAATAATTCCTGCAGTCACGAAAGCTCCAAAGTTAAGACTCTTAACTACAAGTTAAGAGTCTTAACTACAAGTTAAGACTCTTAACTACAAGTTAAGGGGGAGGAGAGGTGGAAGAGCTTATCAGAATGTGGTAGCCAATGAATGAAACGATGAAATCACGACGTAACTTTGCACCGATATCGAGTTTGTGTAACCGTTCTCATCCCCGCGCACCCGACTGGGAACATCGTGGACAAAATAGCTTTATGGCTAATCGGATTCATCCTTGCAGTGCATACAATATTCTGAAGATTCTAATATTCGCGTCTGTTTTAATGAAGCTTACTTCTAGATTTGAAGCTTTCGTGACTGCAATGATTCATATTCTTAGGTTTATTTCGGTAAAGTCACGTAGGTAAAACATCAAAATTAATAAAAATAAAATAAGATCACGACGTTTCGGAGGCAACACAAGTCTCCGTCATCAGGTGGGACCGTCACAGCCAGATTAGCTGCATCAAGTGCCTCACTTGATGCAGCTAATCTGGCTGTGACGGAGACTTGTGTTGCCTCCGAAACGTCGTGATCTTTATTTTATTTTATTTTTATAAATTTTGATGTTTTACCTACGTGACTTTACCGAAAAAACCTAAGATATGAAGCTTACTTGTAAAGTTTTTGACAACTAAATCGAGGGAGGTGGTGGGGTGGGGGTCACAAGACATGTGAACCCACCACCCTCTGTACAGGCAAGCTAATAGTTTTGCTAACCACAAATCTCCCAACCCTCTTCGTGTGCCGTGCTGGAAACCGAACGGGTTGGTAGCAGCAGCGGGGGGGGTGCGGTGTTTCTGTTTTCGAGAATGTTCCGTGAAGGTAAAAATCTGGTGGTCGCCTGCCTCGTAGCGCAGCGTCGCTAACCACTGCGCCACCGCTCCCCCTTCGTCATCATCATCATCACCACCACCACCGCCACACGTACGCATGCACCGTGGTTGCCGAGACGCTCACAAGCGTGCCCTTTCACGGGCACAGTGAGCGACATAGCCCGCCTTTAAAAACAACAACAATAATGATGATGATGCTATTCGTAACAAATAAAGAATAAAAGCACCCACGACACGAGCCATTAACGAGGTACAACCCCATTAGCGCCCCCCGGCGATGATGATGTCGCGTCTCCTGGTCGTCGCACACGTTGGGACATCCTCACGCGCACGAGACAAAGACAAAGATTCCGCCCCCCACCCCCCACCCCCCCCCCGTTACAGCCACGTTCTGTCTACGCGACAACCCTCACTAGTTGGCTGTGTCGGGTGGTGGCGGGTTTTTTAACGACACATCTACACGATTTGAAGCTTTCGTGACTGCAAGGATTCATATTCTTAGGTTTTTTCGGTAAAGTCACGTAGGTAAAACATTGAAATTAAAAAAAGTAAAATTAAATAAAAATCACGACGTTTCGGAGGCAACACAAGTCTCCGTCATCAGGTGGGACCGTCACAGCCCGATTAGCTCAACTTGCATTTAAGGGATTACATCTTGAATCCTTGCCTCACTTGATGCATCAAATCTGGCTGTGACGGTCCCACCTGATGACGGAGACTTGTGTTGCCTCCGAAACGTCGTAATTTTTATTTCATTTTACTTTTATTAATTTCAATGTTTTACCTACGTGACTTTACCGAAAAAACCTAAGAATATACATCTACACGATCTAACCCATCAAACACCTCTATGTGGAGCCTGTAACAGACCGCCGTTAGCGAGCCGCCCCTTATGAAGGCCGGAAGGGAACGGCATGGGGGTGGGTGGCCCGGCACAACGCCCAGCCGCCTTTGTCTCCCCAGTGGCGATGTTTTTACGCACTACACCAGGTACTCGTTTGAGGCTGAGCAGACCTAGGGGAGGCCTAGGACCGGTGCAGATAATCATCATCAGTGGTATTGGTGGCCGTGAGCGGGAATGGAACTCGGGTCGCTGGGTCTGTAGCGCAGCATAGCGCTAACCGCTGCACCACCGCTCCCCAAAGATACAAGATCTCCCGTATCGCCTTAACAGGATATGGGGGCAAGTGCTGTTAGCGAGCACCTATTAAGGCCAGCACAGCACACGAGGGGGTGGGTGGCCAGCACCACGGCCGGCCGCCTTCGTCTCCGTAATGACGATGTTTTACGCACCACACCGGGTACTCCTTTGAGGCTGAGTCGACCTAGGGGAGGCCCAAGAGCAGTTCAGATAATCGTCGCTGATGTGGCCGTGAGCGGGAATCAAACTCGGCGACCAACACCGGTGACAATTAATCCTAACTGGGAGAGACAACGGCGGCCGGGCGCTCGTATTGCTGGCCACGCACTCCCTCGTGTGCCGTGCCGGCCTTCTTAGCTGCTGCCACTAGCAAACAGCGCTTGCTCCCATGTCTGTTGAGGCTTTATAGTCTTTGGAAGTAGTAATCATCTGCCGTCTCAGTCAGTCAACCCGTGGCACCTGGGTCCTGTCCCGTGACCTCCTGCAAGCGGGCGTTCGACACTTCACGTGGCCTTAACGTGCACACAGTGAAGAGCACTTGCGTCAAACAGTCTGTAACAGGCCTGTACGGGGTGGGCGGGGGGGGGGGTGTGTCTTTATCGTCGTTGTGAAAAGTCGTGGGGTGATTTTGGGCGAAGCGGATTTCACGCGGTTTCGTGCTCCTATTTATTATGAAACGGCTGATGCGCTTAACGTCAACTGAGCAGAACACCCCGAAGCTGAGCTGTCATGGGCCAGTAGCGGGGGGGGGGGGGGGGGAGTTGGTGGGTTTTTTTGTGTTTGATGGCCAAGCTGATGGGGACGCTGCAGTCAACCTTTAAGAGATTTGCCCACAAAGTCAAAGTTGGGCAAAGGTTCCCTTTCACCAGCGGTGGTAGTTACGATCTTTAAAAAATTAACCCGTAAAAACAAAGTTTTTCACTATAAATCCTTTATATGCGTGGCGGCTAGAGTCCTCTCGTCCTCTGGCGGCTTGAGATGGCTGCCACCTATGGGTCAGATGATTGCCTACCACCATTAAGCAATTGGTAATTAAATATAAAAAAAAAATTCCTAAAAAGTGTAAAGTTATGGAACAAAAATTTTCACGAAAATAAATTGTCACGCACAACGAGTCTGTGTGCAAAATGTCAGCTCGATTGGATCACGGGAAGTGGGTTTAAAAAACGACCGAAAGATTTGCACGGTCGTAAGCGCGCAAGCAAGTGAGTGAACTTAATATAAAGGATTTAAAAAATAAAATCGGAATTCACCAGCATGTTTATTTATAGGCGGAGGAGGAATCCGACGAGCTATGAAGCTCTTTTTTCACAGATGGTCCAGTCGAGGCACGGGGCTAAGAACGTTACAACAACAACAAACAAGACAAAAAAAACCACGACGGTAGTGCAAAGTACAAGAAAGGTTAAGAAATCACCCAAAAACGTAGAAATAAACTAAACCATCCCCATCCTACCAGTCAAAACCCCACAGGGGAACTGAACTTATTTTGTCAGAAGCGACCTGGCCATCACAAATGATAGCTCAGCAAAGTGGCTTACATCATTTGGACATTTGCAGCAGCAAAAAGATCTCAATAGCACCTCGTGGGCTGATTCTATTTAAAAAAATGGCCCTTGTCCCGCCAATGAACGAGGGCCGTCGAAACGGAGCCCAGCATGAAACGTGGCCTCAAGACCTCGGTGGCTTGAGGACGGGGCATCGTCGTCAGAGATCGGTGGCTTGAGACGAGAGACGTGGCCGCTTACTCGACGCGCATCGCCACGACGAGACAGATAGGAGGAGGAGGAGGAGAAAGCGGAAACGGCAAATGACGAAATGCGGCGGTAGGCAACCGCCGCAACCACCACCTACTGCGAGGGCTTATCTGCTTCACTGACGATGATGATGATAATGGTGATGATGAAGATCTCAAACACAGGGCACCACACACACACACAATAATTATATGTGGGTTTTACAAATGCTGAAAAACGGGCCACAAATTAATTATGAGTTGGAGCCACAGTGAACACAGTGGGGGGGGGGAGGGGGGCATATTATACCTACCACTGGTTCTACAATCACGACATCACTGAGCTCATTTATCCACGGGTCTTTATAATTAACGCAATCAGGACTCACGTTATCTTTGCTTTAGGCCCGCCACACGATAACGTTATCCATGGGTTTTGTTTACCAATTACGGAAACGGCGCCCCCATTATGCACTGGGGGGGCATTACAAATCGTGAAATCGAGGGGGTGCACATTATCTACGGCTCTAGACGCACGGCACGAACACAGGTTCCCGCGATATCGGTCGTGGGTTTAAGCAAGAACAAAAAAAATTAACCCGTAAAAACAAAGTTTTTCACTATAAATCCTTTATATGCGTGGCGGCTAGAGTCCTCTCGTCCTCTGGCTTGAGATGGCTACCACCTATGGGTCAGATGATTGCCTGCCACCATTAAGCAATTGGTAAATAAATATTTGAACAAAAATTCCTAAAAAGTGTACAATTTTGGAAAAAAAGTTTTCACGAAAATAAATTGTCACGCACAACGAGTCTGTGTGCAAAATGTCAGCTCGATTGGATCACGGGAAGTGGATTAAAAAAACGACCGAAAGATTTGCACGGTCGTAAGCGCGCAAGCAAGCAAGCAAGTGAACTTAATATAAAGGATTTAAAAATCGCGGTGGCGAGGCGCGCACATTCATCGCTCGTGTGGTCGTGAGAAGAGCGCCAAATGCGGTGGATTATTCACGTGGGCCCCCCCAGAGGTGGAGTAGCGCCGTGGTTCGTTTACAGATATAAAACTACGACTAATCTATTTTTATTTTACCTGGTAAGGCCCCCCACTGAGCCATGTAGCTCTTTGTCAGAAGCGACGTGGCCGTCACTAAATGATGGCTCGACGAAAGTGGGCTTATCATCATCGCCGCGTGGAAATTTATCGCAGCAGCAAGATACTTCTAAGCGCGTGACGTCGATGATAAATGTGGAAGGGAAAGACCGGAGGACTCCCGGAGAAAAATTTCACGCGACCGCGGGGAGAGAGACACACCGCAAACTCCAAATATGCAGACCTCAAGGTCGGGATTGAATCCACGGTATCCTGTATACCAGGTGAGGTAGTTAACATCTCCTAGCCACCGTTATGATGATGAGAGAGACACGCAAACTCCAAATATACAGCAGGCGTCGTCAGGGTCGGGATCGAATCCACGACCTCCTGTATACCAGGCGAGGTAGTTAACATTTCCTAGCCACCGTGATGATGATGATGATGATGAGAGAGACACGCAAACTCCAAATATACAGCAGCAGGCATCGTCAGGGTCGGGATCGAATCCACGACCTCCTGTATACCAGGTGAGGTAGTTAACATCTCGCCACCAGCCTGAAATATATGAACGATTTTTATTTTATTGTAACTAGGTAAGACCCACTGAACTATTTAGCTTTTTTTCAGAAGCAACCTGGGCACAAATTACAGCTCAACGAAGCGGCTCATCATCAAATCTACAGCAGACTTCAGGGTCGGGATCGAACCCAAGGCCTCCTGTATACCAGGCGAGTTAGTTAACATCTCCTAGCCACCACAGCACCCGATATCTGATATAAATCCTGCGCTAGAGATGCTCGTGAAGAGGGCTGCGGGCGGTAGTGGTGGTGGAGGAGAGGGGGGGAGCGGTGGCGCAGCAGTTAAGGCTATACTGGGGATCTTTGTCTCGTGTGTTTGTTCGGCGCTCCATAACAGGACTCTGTTAAGGCTATAGGGAGGGATCTTTGGCTTTGTATTGTCAACAATCAGCCTGCTGCACTGCGAAACCCGCGGCGAGCCGAGTTTGATTCCCGCTCAGGCCCACCGCCACCACCAACACCGGTGATAGCGATTATCTGACCTGATCCCGCGCCTCCCCTAGGTCTACTCAGCCTCAAATGAGTACCCAGTGCGGTGTATAAAACATCGCCACTGTGGGAGACAAACGCATGCCCACCGCCACCACCAACACCGGTGATAGCGATAATCTGACCTGGTCCCGTGCCTCCCCTAGGTCTACTCAGCCTCAAATGAGTACTCAGTGCGGTGTATAAAACATCGCCACTGTGGGAGACAAACGCATGCCCGGGGCATGGTGCTGGCCACCCACCCTCCTCGTGTGTTGCTGTGCCAGCCTAGGTGGTATCACACCACTCATCCTCGTGTGCCGCTGTGCCGGTCTTGGTGGTATCACACCACTCATCCTCGTGTGCCGCTGTGCCGGTCTTGGTGGTATCACACCACTCATCCTCGTGTGCCGCTGTGCCGGTCTTGGTGGTATCACACCACTCATCCTCGTGTGCCGCTGTGCCGGTCTTGGTGGTATCACACCACTCATCCTCGTGTGCCGCTGTGCCGGTCTTGGTGGTATCACACCACTCATCCTCGTGTGTTGCTGTGCCGGTCTTGGTGGTATCACACCACTCATCCTCGTGTGCCGCTGTGCCGGTCTTGGTGGTATCACACCACTCATCCTCGTGTGCCGCTGTGCCGGTCTTGGTGGTATCACACCACTCATCCTCGTGTGCCGCTGTGCCGGTCTTGGTGGTATCACACCACTCATCCTCGTGTGCCGCTGTGCCGGTCTTGGTGGTATCACACCACTCATCCTCGTGTGTTGCTGTGCCAGCCTAGGTGGTATCACACCACTCATCCTCGTGTGCCGCTGTGCCGGTCTTGGTGGTATCACACCACTCATCCTCGTGTGTTGCTGTGCCAGCCTAGGTGGTATCACACCACTCATCCTCGTGTGCCGCTGTGCCGGTCTTGGTGGTATCACACCACTCATCCTCGTGTGCCGCTGTGCCGGTCTTGGTGGTATCACACCACTCATCCTCGTGTGCCGCTGTGCCGGCCTAGGTGGTATCACACCACTCATCCTCGTGTGTCGCTGTGCCGGTCTTGGTGGTATCACACCACTCATCCTCGTGTGTCGCTGTGCCGGCCTAGGTGGTATCACACCACTCATCCTCGTGTGCCGCTGTGCCGGTCTTGGTGGTATCACACCACTCATCCTCGTGTGTTGCTGTGCCAGCCTAGGTGGTATCACACCACTCATCCTCGTGTGTTGCTGTGCCGGTCTTGGTGGTATCACACCACTCATCCTCGTGTGCCGCTGTGCCGGTCTTGGTGGTATCACACCACTCATCCTCGTGTGCCGCTGTGCCGGTCTTGGTGGTATCACACCACTCATCCTCGTGTGCCGCTGTGCCGGTCTTGGTGGTATTACACCACTCATCCTCGTGTGCCGCTGTGCCGGTCTTGGTGGTATCACACCACTCATCCTCGTGTGCCGCTGTGCCGGTCTTGGTGGTATCACACCACTCATCCTCGTGTGCCGCTGTGCCGGCCTAGGTGGTATCACACCACTCATCCTCGTGTGCCGCTGTGCCGGTCTTGGTGGTATCACACCACTCATCCTCGTGTGCCGCTGTGCCGGCCTAGGTGGTATCACACCACTCATCCTCGTGTGCCGCTGTGCCGGTCTTGGTGGTATCACACCACTCATCCTCGTGTGCCGCTGTGCCGGTCTTGGTGGTATCACACCACTCATCCTCGTGTGCCGCTGTGCCGGTCTCGGTGGTATCACACCACTCATCCTCGTGTGCCGCTGTGCCGGCCTAGGTGGTATCACACCACTCATCCTCGTGTGCCGCTGTGCCGGTCTTGGTGGTATCACACCACTCATCCTCGTGTGCCGCTGTGCCGGCCTAGGTGGTATCACACCACTCATCCTCGTGTGCCGCTGTGCCGGTCTTGGTGGTATCACACCACTCATCCTCGTGTGCCGCTGTGCCGGTCTTGGTGGTATCACACCACTCATCCTCGTGTGTCGCTGTGCCGGTCTTGGTGGTATCACACCACTCATCCTCGTGTGCCGCTGTGCCGGCCTAGGTGGTATCACACCACTCATCCTCGTGTGCCGCTGTGCCGGTCTTGGTGGTATCACACCACTCATCCTCGTGTGCCGCTGTGCCGGTCTTGGTGGTATCACACCACTCATCCTCGTGTGCCGCTGTGCCGGTCTTGGTGGTATCACACCACTCATCCTCGTGTGCCGCTGTGCCGGTCTTGGTGGTATCACACCACTCATCCTCGTGTGCCGCTGTGCCGGTCTTGGTGGTATCACACCACTCATCCTCGTGTGCCGCTGTGCCGGCCTAGGTGGTATCACACCACTCATCCTCGTGTGCCGCTGTGCCGGTCTTGGTGGTATCACACCACTCATCCTCGTGTGCCGCTGTGCCGGTCTTGGTGGTATCACACCACTCATCCTCGTGTGCCGCTGTGCCGGTCTTGGTGGTATCACACCACTCATCCTCGTGTGCCGCTGTGCCGGCCTAGGTGGTATCACACCACTCATCCTCGTGTGCCGCTGTGCCGGTCTTGGTGGTATCACACCACTCATCCTCGTGTGCCGCTGTGCCGGCCTAGGTGGTATCACACCACTCATCCTCGTGTGCCGCTGTGCCGGTCTTGGTGGTATCACACCACTCATCCTCGTGTGCCGCTGTGCCGGTCTTGGTGGTATCACACCACTCATCCTCGTGTGCCGCTGTGCCGGCCTAGGTGGTATCACACCACTCATCCTCGTGTGCCGCTGTGCCGGTCTTGGTGGTATCACACCACTCATCCTCGTGTGCCGCTGTGCCGGCCTAGGTGGTATCACACCACTCATCCTCGTGTGCCGCTGTGCCGGTCTTGGTGGTATCACACCACTCATCCTCGTGTGCCGCTGTGCCGGTCTTGGTGGTATCACACCACTCATCCTCGTGTGCCGCTGTGCCGGTCTTGGTGGTATCACACCACTCATCCTCGTGTGCCGCTGTGCCAGCCTAGGTGGTATCACACCACTCATCCTCGTGTGCCGCTGTGCCGGCCTAGGTGGTATCACACCACTCATCCACGTGTGTCGCTGTGCCGGTCTTGGTGGATGCAACTCGCTTACAGTGCTTGCCCTCAACAGTCCGTTGCAGGCTACAAGTGGCGGGGGGGGGGGGGGGGGGCCCTTTTGTCTTTGACGACAATGAAGAAACTCTGGTGAGGATGGCGACACTTTCGGAAGACCGCGCGGGGGTCGAGAGTGGTGGGGAAGAGGGGGGGGGGGTGGAGGCACCCGCTAACTGCGGCTTAACTTTGAGAAGGCCTCACGAACACTTATTTGAGCGGACGCAGTTGGGATTTTATAGTATTTGTTGTTTAAATCTAAATAAATCACGGGATATTTTTTTTATTAATTTTCTTTACGGGATTCCCATTCGCCGGACGTAATGCGAATTACACCCGAGGAACTCCCGGCGTGTGTCGCCCGCTTGGAGGGGATGAGCGTCCGCCTCTTCGGGAGGGAGAAAAAATTAACCCGTAAAAACAAAGTTTTTCACTATAAATCCTTTATATGCGTGGCGGCTAGAGTCCTCTCGTCCTCTGGCTTGAGATGGCTGCCACCTATGGGTCAGATGATTGCCTGCCACCATTAAGCAATTGGTAATTAAATAGAAAAAAAAATTCCCTAAAAAGTGTAAAAATTTGGAAAAAAATTTCACGAAAATTAATTGTCACGCACAACGAGTCTGTGTGCAAAATGTCAGCTCGATTGGATCACGGAAAGTGGGTTAAAAAACGACCGAAAGATTTGCACGGTCATAAGCAAGCAAGCAAGTGAACTTAATATAAAGGATTTAAAAATAAGCAGAAGATTTACAACAACAAAAACAGCTATTTTTCAGAAGCGGCCTGGCCACCACAAATGGTAGCAGTTCAACGAAGTGGGATTATCGTCATCATCATCATCATAGCGTGAGAATGTACAGCAGCGGCCAGATAACGCTCTGAACGCGTGACGTCGAATCTGACTGTGGAGGGGGAAAAAACGGAGGACCCGGAGAAAAGTCCATGCGACCACGGCGAGAGTGAATGTGCAAATTACAAATATAGAGTAGACCTCAGGGTAGGGATAGAACCCACGACCTCCTGTACACCAGGCGTGGTAGTTAACATCTCGCCACCGTGGCGACCCAGACTGTCGGGGGCATGTGTTGTTAGCGAGTAGCAGCAGCGATGTTATTAACCATGCAAAACATATTTAACTACACATATTTGGACCATCTTATTTGACAGACAACTATTCTTTAGTTACTGTACAGTTTACTGATAGACAGCCAGTTTTGTTTCATCATGTTTAGCTTCTTTTTCACACGCTGGTTTCCTGCTTTAAGTTTTACCCACCAAGCAACGTAGCAGGAGGCTGTTTCTTCCTGACCTGCTTTTTTGCTTTTACCATCTACATGGCAGGGGCTCAGTCCCATTAGCAGCAGTTGCACTTTAACAACTCTGGCACCCCCCCCCCCCTCTCAGCCAGTCTACATAACAAAGGCTCAGTCCTTTGTTATGTAGACTAGCCGTAGTTTCAGCCGCACCAATTTCTCTTTACTTAAATTTCGATTTAAAGCTTTCGTGACTGCAGGGATTCATCTTCTTGATTCTTTCGGTAAAGTCACGTAGAAGGGAAGTAATACAATAATAAAAATAAAACATAATAAAACAATTCTCACGACGTTTCGGCCACAACGCAAGCAGCCGTCCTCAAGCTAGGAGCTTAGACAATGCCAAGCTCCTAGCTTGGCATTGTCTCATTCTTCACCTGAGGACGGCTGCTTGCGTTGTGGCCGAAACGTCGTGAGAATTGTTTTATTATGTTTTATTTTTATTATTTTATTACTTCCCTTCTCCGTGACTTTACCGAAAGAACCAAGAAGATTCTCTTTACTTGATACAGCAAGCGTGCTGTGACGGTTCCACCTGAAGACGGAAGCTGGTGTTGCCTCCGAAACGTCGTGATTTTTATTTTATTTTACTTTTATTAATTTTAATTTTTGTTACCTACGTGACTTTACCGAAAAAAACCCAAGAATAGCAGCGGCGACTATGAAGGCCGGCATGGCGCACACGAGATGGGGGGAGAGAGAGAGACACGCAAATTCCAAATATACAGCAGCAGGCATCGTCAGAGTCGGAATCGAACCCACGACCTCCTGCGTACCAGGCGAGATAGTCAACATCTCCTGTGGACAGTGCACAGCTCCCTGCCGACCAGACCGCGCGTGTTTACTTTTTCTCGCTCTCTCCTCAAAGACCTGCCAAGCCCCCCCCCTACCCCATGCCCCCCCAAAGAGATCCGTGAACACCAATTAGCTAATATGACCCTAGAGATAATTAAAAATACCCACTCCAGTGTCACATTTCAATACAGGCTACGTGTGTATGCACGTCAGGGGCGGGCCTGTGGGTGAGGGAAGGAGTTTGTATGTACAGCGTGTTGAACTTGCTAATCGGAGGTTCACTTACAAAAACAAAGATCCCCCGTATAGCCTCAAGAGACTGTTGGGGCAAGTGCCGTTAGCGAGTAGCACCTATGAAGGCCGGCACGGCACGCGAGGGGGGTGGGTGGCCAGTACCACTCCCGGGTGCCTTTGTCTCCCCAGTGGCGATGTTTACACACCATACCGGGTACTCATTTGAGGTTGAGTCGACTTAGGGGAGGCTCAGGACCGGTCCAAATAATCGCCACTGGTGTTGGCCGTGAGCGGGAATCGAACTCGGGTCGCCGGGTTCGTAGCGCAGTGCGCTAACCGCTACACTACCGTTCTCCACATGACTTACACATACAGACACACACACGCAAAAAAACAAGACCCACCACACACAGTAAGGGGGATACCACCACCACCACAACAACAACAATAAATATTCTATCGACATAGCGCTTTTCATCAAGGAGTTCAAAGCGCTGTACATTGGAAGAGAACGGGATCGTGGGAAACGCAAAGATGATACACACGCAAAAATAAGACAAGGAGGAGAGAGAGAGAGAGAGAGGAGTTGGAGGCGCGACAGACAGAGAGCGAGAGTGCGAGCGAGCGACAAATCAACAAAACGGCCGGGACAATGAAGTTTTGTCAAAACATCAAAACAGAATTGACCTCCTCGGGATCCGACGGATCTTCTCGGCTCTGCCGCTAAAGCCCCGGGGGAGCCCGTGCCATCGATATTCGACGATTTAGGGCCGGCCGCGTCCCTAAAATGCTTAATCAATGCCCACTCGATGGGGTCGTCGCGGACATCCATCGCTGATAGAGCGCGCGGGGTGGAAGTGCGCCGTGTCGGTCGCGCTCCGAGCGTGGCTCCAAGCGGAGCCGCGTGGCTCCGCGTGGCTCCGGGGCAGAAGAACCTCGAGCGCGTTTCGTGGCAAAGAACGCGGTCGCGGTGTGAACGCCACCGCCGTACACGCGAAGCTCTGTAGGCTCTAAATTTCGATTTAAAGCTTTCGTGACTGCAGGGATTCATCTTCTTGGTTCTTTCGGTAAAGTCACGTAGAAGGGAAATAATAAAATAATACAAATAAAACATAATAAAAATACAATTCTCACGACGTTTCGGCCACAACGCAAGCAGCCGTCCTCAGGTGAAGAACAGGTCTGTCGGGAAGACAGCGTCTGAATGAAACACCCCAGGCTTGGAGCGTATCCCATAAATGTGCTAAATTCCTCTTGATATGCAAATTATTTTGTCAAGGCGCTCTTCCCCCTCCAACCCAGCTTAAATATACGCTCCAAGCCTGGGGTGTTTCATTCAGATGCTGTCTTTTTTAGCTCTCTTTTTTTCAGCTCTTTTTTTAGCTCTCTTTTTTAATCTCTCTTTTTTAGCTCTCTTTTTTGAGCTCTCTTTTTGAGCTCTCTTTTTCACGAAGCGACCCGGACCACCACAGACGATCGCCGTCCACCCGATGGGGGGGGGGGGGGGGGGCACGCGCGTGCCGCTCGCACGCAGGAAACGTCCGGGAAGTTCTCCCCTGTGAGCCCTCTCGCAACGCGGACGTATAATCGATTCGAAAAGAAACAACCCCCCCCCCAACCCACCCACCCACTGCTAAGCGCTAGTGTGTAACGTCTCACGAAATGACAACACGTATTATTGTTCATTGCTTGTGTCAATTCCCCGCCCCCACCCCACCCCAAACTCCGCTCTTCTAATGATGATGATGATGAAAATAATAATAATGCCTTTTACAAAGCTCACGTGCAATGTATTTGTTGTGACAGATCACAGAGGGCCCGGTCACAGATTTATGTCTTTGGGGTAGGCGGTGGGGTGGGAGGTGGAGGGGGGTGAAAAGGGGGAAGGGTGTAGAGGGAGAGAGAGTGAGGGGTCTCCCCTAGGTCGACTCGGCCACAAATTAGTACCTAGTGTGGTGTGTAGTACACATCGCCACTAGGGAAGACAAAGACGGATGGGCGTGGGGCTGGCCACCCACCCTCCTTGTGTGCCGTGCCCGCCTTCATAGGTCCTACTCACTAACAGCACTTGCCTCATCAGTCTGCCAAGGCTACACGGGGGATCTTTGTTTTTGCCTTTGTTACATTTTTAATTATAAAATGTCTTTGTTACATTTTTAACTATGAAATTTAACAAAGAAACACACAAACTCCAAATATACAGCAGGCGTCGTCAGGGTCAGGGATCGACCCCACGAACTCCTGTATTCCAGTGCGAGGTAGTTAACATCTCCTAGCCATCGTGATGATAATGAGAGAGAGAGACACACAAACTCCAAATATACAGCAGGCGTCGTCAGGGTCAGGGAGCGAACCCATGAACTCCTGCGTACCGGGTGAGGTAGTCCACATCTCTAAGCCACCGTGATGATAATAAGAGAGAGAGACACGCGAACTCCAAATATACAGCAGGCGTCGTCAGGGTCGGGATCGAACCCACGAACTCCTGCGTACCGGTTGAGGTAGTCCACATCTCTAAGCCACCGTGATGATAATGAGAGAGAGACACGCAAACTCCAAATATACAGCAGGCGTCGTCAGGGTCAGGAATGTAACCCACTACCTCCTGCACACCGGGTGAGGTAGTCCACATCTCTAAGCCACCGTGATGATAACGAGAGAGAGAGACACGCAAACTCCAAATATGCAGCAGGCGTCGTCAGGGTCAGGGATCGAACCCACGAACTCCTGCGTACCAGGTGAGGTAGTCAACATCCCCTAGCCACCGTGACGCCCCTTTCCTCCGTGGGATCTAAGCGCGGACTAAGTAAAGCGCAAACATCACTTGGTTAAAACTATTTGTATTATGATTTAATTCCTCCTCCTCCCCCCCTCCTCCTCTTCCCCTCCTCCTCCTCCTCCTCCACCCCTCCTCCCTCCTCCTCCTCCCTCCTCCTCCTCCCTCCTCCTCCTCCTCCCTCCTCCCCTCCTTCTCTTCCACCGTGCGGTCGTCTGGGCCACCGGGCGGGGGGTGAGGCCGACACCGTCAATTTCACAGCTCTACACGAGCCCTCTTTCCCTTCGACCCAATTTACTGCTGCTTCACGCGGGGCTTGAACCCGGGGCCCTCTGAGGTGCTGGCTTGGTTCTCCTTTAACACGGCCAAGGGAAAATCCCGGTGCTGCCTGAAGCTAACCCGGCCATCTAAAAAAAAAAAATCTACCAACTAGAAAATAAAAATATAAAAAAATTGTTTTAAAATCTTGTTGCCCCCAATAAAAAAAATAGAGCGAACGGGGAGGATCCTAGGCGACTTGCCCGTTAAGGGGGGGAGAGACTTCAAGAGCAAAAGAGCTTACGCCTGCGCGCGCCAGTGGGCAAACGCACGAGCTTGCTTACAAATCCTCCGCTCGTGATACGAGCGTGCGGTGAGAAAGGCTTGGGGGGGGGGGGGGGCGGTAGGTAAGAGAGATAAAAAAAATGTGTTTGTTTCTATAATTTATAAATAATTCGTACAATATTTTCCTGACCGTACGTCGTTGTTAAAAATTTTCACGCGGGAACAAAACAAAAATTATCGCTCGAGATGGTTACACACCTTGCTTGCTTGCTTGCAAAGTGTGTACTGAGTGGTTTGGAAGGGGCACCCATCCAGCAGTGGATTGGCCACGCGTTACTGGTGGTTGCCATGGCCATGCGTTACCGGTGGTTGCCATGGCCACGCGTTACCGGTGGTTTGCCATGGCCACGCGTTACCGGGGGTTGCCATGGCCATGCGTTACCGGTGATTGCCATGGCCACGCGTTACCGGTAGTTGCCATGGCCACGAGTTACCAGTGGCTGTCACGGCCACGCGTTACCGGTGGTTGCCATGGCCACGCGTTTGGGAGGAGAAATCCGATGGGCTATGAAGCTCTTTGTCAACAGATGTCCACCATAACAACGATAGCAGTGCAGAAAAAAAAAAGGAGTATGAGGAGGAGGAGGAGGAGGGCCGGTCACCAACCCTGTTAGACCACAGGTGGCGATGAATCCCACAGACACAAACAATCTTTTGTTTTGTTTGACCTCTCTCCCCAAAGCACAATGAGGAGGGGGGGGCGGTGTGGAGCCCCCCCCCCACAAACAGTGGAGGGAGGGAGGGTGAGCTTCCCATCCCATTCAGTGCGAACGCCCCGCGGGATTGAGAGGGGCGGGAGGGTGCAGAGAGAAGAGAGAGAAGCGAGAGAGAGAGAGAGCAGCGGAGGGCAAATAACGGAGACACCCAGGGGCAGCTGCGGAGGCGGTAACCGCACACTGCGCCCCTTTGCAACCCCGCACACCATTTGATTTGCTCACGCGGAGAGAGAGAGGGAGGAGAGAGAGAGGGGGTAGAGAGAGAGGGGGGTAGAGAGAGAGAGAGGGGGGCAGAGAGGGGGGTAGAGAGGGAGGGAGAGGGGGTAGAGAGAGAGGGGGGGCAGAGAGGGGGGCAGAGAAAGAGAGGGGGGTAGAGAGAGAGGGGGGGGGCAGAGAGGGGGGTAGAGAAAGAGAGGGGGGTAGAGAGAGAGAGGGGGGCAGAGAGAGAGAGGGGGGTAGAGAGAGAGGGAGAGGGGTAAGGAGAGCAGAACGTGATCTCTTTCGTGAAATATTTCATTTAAAAATGGGGGGGGGGAGGGGGTGGTTACATAAAGCAAAGCATGAAAATAAACTGAATGATGAACGAAGCAAAGTGCCGACTACACCGAGCATCTCCTTGTTTCCTCTGATCGTAAAAAAAAGAGAGATGGGTGAGAGGCGTCATGTTCACGTCCACCATCAACCACTCCACCCCCTCACCTCCCCACCGCCCTCTCCCAACAGGAGGGAGACGGTGGGAGCTCCTCCATAACAACCACCACCACCATCATCATCTTCACCGTCTTCACCATCAAAGACAAATATCCGCCGTATAGACTGTTGGGGCAAGTGCTGTTAGCGAGCACCTATGAAGGCCGGCACGGTACACGAGGGGGTGGGGTGGCCGACACCACGCCCGGCCGCCTTTGTCTCCCCAGTGGCGATAATTTACACGCTGCACCAGGTAGTAATTTGAGGCTGAATCGACCTAAGGGAGGCCGAGGACACGTTCAGAGAATCATCACTGGTGTCGGGCATGAGCGGGAATCGAACTCGGGTGGCCGGGTTTATAGTGCAGCGCACTAACCGCTCCATCACCACTCCTCCATCACCAACACCATCAACATCATCACCACCACCATCATCACCATCATCACCACCACCATCACTATCACCACGACCACCCCCATCATCACCACCACCATCACCACCACCATCACCACCACCACCACCATCATCACCACCACCACCATCATCACCACCACCATCATCACCACCATCACCACGACCACCCCCATCATCACCACCATCATCACCATCACCACCATCATCATCACCACCACCACGACCACCCCCATCATCACCACCATCACCACCATCATCAACACCACCATCATCACCATCATCATCACCACCACCATCATCACCACCATCACCACCACCACCATCACCACCATCACCACCATCACCATCATCACCACCACCATCACCACCATCACTACCACCATCACGACCACCATCATCACCACCATCACCACCACCACCATCATCACCACCATCATCACCACCACCACCACCACCACTATCACCACCACCATCATCACCAGCACCACGCCGGGCACAGCAGAGCCGCACGCTTTAGCGGACACATGTTCTGCTTTTATTTCTTTACGAGCGGAAATGTTTCACGAAATCACATGAGCCAGAGTGGAGAGCGAGACAGAGAGAGAGAGGATGGGGCAGTGGTGGTGGGTGGGTGGGTGGTGGGGGGGGCGACAATCACAGAGAGAGAGAGAGGATGGGGCAGTGGGTGGGTGGGTGGTGGGGGGGGCGCGGGCGACAATCACGGCCCCTCATTTATTATTTATTATTTCCATTCACAGTTTTATTCACGATTTCGCCCCCTTCGCTCTCTCCGATGCTTTATGCTCAATTGTCGCGCTTGTGAAATGAAATAAATGAAACCGCCCGATTTCAAAAAAAAATAATGAGAATTATTCGAGCGGATGGATGTTGTTTCCGTGTGTGTGTGTGGTTTGTTGTTCGATTCCCGCTCACGGCCAACACCCAGTGACGATTATAATGAACCGGTCCTGGGTCTCCCCTAGATCGACTCAGCCTCAAATGAGTACCCGATGCGGCGTGTAGAAAACATCGCCACTGTGGGAGACAAAGGCGGTCGGGCGTGGCGCTGGCCACCCACCCCCTCGTGTACCGTGCCGGCCTTCATAGCTGCTCGCTCACAGCACTTGCCCCGACAGTCTGTTAAGGCTATACGGGGGATATTTGTCTTTGTTGTTTGAGAGCGGGCGATCCGCGGCAGGATCACGGTGAGAATGTTTAAAAAAATATGATTCCACGATTGTATTTAGCTCACTCCGTCTGTTGTCGTATCCTTAAAAAAAATCTTGTAACTCAATTTTTACCGTCTTCCCAACGTCGTATCGACTGCAAACTTGGTATAGCTGTGTCATACTGATGACAATACCATATTCTATCATAAAAATGTTTTAAAAATATTTATTTTGAAACTATATTTTTTACGGCTCTAATTGTCCACGCTCAACTCACGTTGCCTGTAAATCACCACGGTTCCTTACGTTGTGGCAAGCTGCAGGGCCACTTCCTGGAGTTCTGCCATTACGAGTACGGTACATTTCATTAAAGCGTGTTTTTTTAAAAATATATATATTTCTAATTATTTCATTTTTTGAATAAGATTTTGTTTTTATTCCACCAGGTGTAAGCCCCCCCCCCCCTCCTCCTCCTCCCACTGAGCTGCTATGTAAGGAGCTCGCTTTTTCAGAAGCGACCTGCCTGGCCTTCGCCAATGATGGCTCAACGAAGTAGCTTATCGTGATCGACATTTACAGCAAGCGGCCAAACAACTCTCCAGACACGCGTGACGGCGATTATAAATGTGAAGGGGGAAGAAACCGGAACGACCCCGGAGAATAATCCACGCGACCACAGGGAGACAGACACACACACTCCAGATACACAGCAGCAGGCGTCGTCAGGGTCGGGATCCAACCCACGACCTCGTGTACACCTGCTGAGGTAGTTAACATCTCCGAGCCACCGTGATGATGATGATGAGAGAGAGACACGCAAACTCCAGATACATAGCAGGCGTCGTCAGGGTCGGGATGGAACCCACGACATCCTGTACACCAGGCGAGGTAGTCGACATCTCCTCGCCACTGTGATGATGATGATGAGAGACACGCAAACTCCAGATACACAGCAACAGGCGTCGTCAGGGTCGGGATCGAACCCACGACATCCTGTACACCTGGTGAGGTAGTTAACATCTCCTAGCCACCGTGATAATGATGATGAGAGAGAGACACGCAAACTCCAGATACACAGCAGCAGGCGTCGTCAGGGTCGGGATCGAACCCACGACATCCTGTACACCTGGTGAGGTAGTTAACATCTCCGAGCCACCGTGATGATGATGGGAGAGAGGCACGCAAACTCCATATACACAGCAGGCGTCAGGGTCGGCATCGAACCCACGACCTCCTGCGTACCAGGCGAGGTAGTTAACATCTCCTAGCCACTGTGATGATGATGATGAGAGAGAGGCACGCAAACTCCATATACACAGCAGCAGGCGTCGTCAGGGTCGGGATCGAACCCACGAAATCCTGTATACCTGGTGAGGTAGTTAACATCTCCTAGCCACCGTGATAATGATGATGAGAGAGACACGCAAACTCCAGATACACAGCAGGCGTCGTCAGGGTCGGGATCTAACCCACGACCTCCTGCGTACCAGGCGAGGTAGTTAACATCTCCTAGCCACCGTGATGATGATGATAATGAGAGAGAGGCACGCAAACTCGATATACACAGCAGCAGGCATCAGGGTCGGGATCGAACCCACGACCTCCTGCGTACCAGGCGAGGTAGTTAACATCTCATAGCCACCGTGATGATGATGAGAGAGAGGCACGCAAACTCCATATACACAGCAGCAGGCATCGTCAGGGTCGGGATCGAACCCACGACCTCCTTTACACCAGGCCAGGTAGTTAACATCTCCTAGCCACCTTAGCGCCCCCACAGTGAATGGGGGGGGGGAATACAATGAGCTGTGAAACTCTTTCTTACGGATGTCCAGCGGTTCTGGGCAACGCCATCCCAGGCTCCCCCGTGGTGGTAAGAAATGAATAAAAAAGACACCAGCTTCTACAGAAGCGAGCCCATTACTCTGCCAGCACGGCGTCTTAGCGGCAGCGGTGAAAGTGGCGCCTTGTGAAAGAAAAAAAAGGAAACCCGCGGTTGTAAACTATGCTCTGCTTCGTCTCCGGCTATGTCCTGGGCACCGCCGGTCGTTTTTTTATCGTCGAACGCTGACGCCGCAAAACACGGAGGGGGAAGCAAGGGGGGGGTGGGTGGGGGGGGGGTAACCTCGTAAAAAAACACACACACACAAGGAAGAGGAGGAGAGAAAGGTTGGGGGGGGGCAGGTGCTGGAAATAACGACGGCGGTGCGTGTTGCGTCTGCCGAACACAAAAAAATGTGCGGGTAATAATACAAATAGGGCGACGTATACGCGTGTAGCGCAGAATCAGCGGGGGGGGGGGGAGGGGGGGTAGCCTCGTAAAACAAAACACAAGGAAGAGGAGAGAGAGAGGGGAGGGGGGGAAATGCTGGAAATAACGAAGGCGGTGCGTGCTGCGTCGGCCCGAACACAAAAAAATGCGCGGGTAATAATACAAATAGGTTGACGTATACGCGTGTAGCGCAGAATCAGCGGGGGGGGGGGGGGGGGGGCGAGCGAGCGCGACGAGTTATTTTACGGCCGAAACGACAAAACATTTAACGCGCCGATGAACGGAGCCGAGCTTCGTGATCGATGGTTCGGCGTTGGCCGGGGGGAGCGCGCGTCGGAGTTGTTGAAGCCACGTGTGCGGGCGGGGGCTCTACGAACGTGCAAAGTGAAACGAGGGTCACCCCCTCAAAACCCCGCACACCCCCACCCCCCCACACCACACTCTCCACCCACCTACCCACCCACTCACCCACCTACCTACCCACCCACCTACCCACCAACCTACCCACTCACCCACCAACCTACCCACCAACCTACCCACCCACCTACCCAACCACCTACCCACTCACCCACCCACCTACCCACCCACCTACCTACCCACCCACCCACCCACCAACCTACCCACCCACCAACCTACCCACCCACCTACCTACCCACCCACCTACCCACCCACCCACTCATCTACCCACTCACCCACCTACCCACCCACCTACCTACCCACCAACCTACCTACCCACCCACCCACTCACCCTCCCGGTGAGGTTCTTAACCGCGTACACGAAATGTCATCGCGCTACGCCGACCCGCCGAATCCTACCGGGCGGGTCGGCGAGTTGTACGGCAATTTCGCCGAAGCAAACAAACAAATCTCTCGCCCCCCCCCTCACCACCTCCCACCACCACCACCACTACCACCACCTCCACCACCACACCACCTTCCACCGCACCCCCCCACCACCACCACCACACCACCTCCACCTCCACCACCTCCCACCGCGCCCGCCACACCGCGCCACACCGCAACTCCACCATCCACTGACCTCCGCCGCAACTCATCTCAAGGTATAGGGTCGGTGGTAAGACACCCCCGCCGTCTCTCCCTTCCTCTCTCTCTCGCGCGCTGGAGATTATTTCTTTGTGGAAGGAGGAGGGGGGGGCTATCTCAATGAATGGACGTGTGTGTGTGTGACACGCACCAAACGGCAGTGGTTCCTGAGCCCCTCCAGCGCCGGCGGACGCGGTCACAACGGACAACTGCTCCGGCATCAGGGGGTCCGCGTTGCGCCATCACGCGCTCCGCTGTGCCACCCACCCACCCAACCAACTGGCGATCGTAACCTCCACCCTCACCCCCAGTGCCGGATTAAGCTGTGCGGGGCCTGTAGCAAATGAACCTCATGGCGGTACCCCGGGGTTCCATAGGACCCCGGCTCTCGCGTAATGTCCGTGATGCGGTCATCTTTAGTCTGTGTTGATGGCCGGCGATGCGGCAATCGACTCATCTCGACGAGCTGTACACGATGCACCGCCGCCACGGTGCAATCGTCCTCGCTGTGTTTCAACATCGCGGAGTGTGGCACTGATTTCGGGTTGATTGGTACCCCAGTCGCGGAGTTAAGTAACACCTCTGGAGAAAAATAGTGTCCCAGAAATACAATATTTAATTGCCTCGGCCAGTTTGTATCATTTGGTTACCCCCCGGGGTACCGCCATAAGGATCATATGTTGTTATGAAGGGGCCCTACAATTTTTTTTTAAACCACATAAATATGAAAACACACAAATGTTTTACTTTTTTCATTTGCTATACAGCCCAGACAATACGACAAATCGCTAACCTTAAACATCCGGTCGTTCGTCAAAGTCGAAGGCGGTATAGTACTATAGTAATAGAGCAAGTGCAGAAATCACTGAACCCGAAATGATAGCTTGAAAGCATTTAGCGGACGCTTGTGTTGCGCCCGAAACGTCGTGATTTAATTGCGTTGTTTTCATTTATTTTATTTTTTACCCACGTGACTTTACCGAAAAAACCAAAGAGTATGAATCCTTGCAGTCAAGAAAGCTTCAAATCTAGAATTGCATTAACTGATTGACACGCTAATCTCTAGCAACACAACAGCCGAGGTATACCTGGCTCTACGATCTGACATTTACTTGCAAATTTCATCTCTAGCCCCGCTCACTTACCCTTGGGTTGTACCCATCTCAAACCTATAAAATCTTTGGCTGCAGTAGCTCTCTCGCTACATTTCTTCCTGCCTCAACAGTCCGCCTGCTGTATTTTTTCACCGTAAGACGATCGCTTGTGTTGCGATCGAAACGTCATGATTTTTTATTATTTTATTATTTTTCTATCAATGTGACTTTACCGAAAGACCCAAAAAGTACGAACTATTTTATTTCCCAGAAAGAGTAAAAAAAAAACCTTTCTTACTTTTCATCACTTGTTTTTCTTTCAGCCCATTCTCCACAGAAGCTCCCATTTGAACTCATCACAGTCTATCTGTTTTTGAAATCTCTTTATATACATTTCGTAAATATATTCTTAATATCGCTACCCACCAGAGCGGCCAGATCGCTGCGGCCAATGAGAGGCCGGTTGTCGCTTCCCGCCCAGGTGGCTCCTCTCGCCACCGAGGCAAAAGTTGCTCGGCTTTAAACTAAACAACAAGTAAACCCGTAAAAACAAAGTTTTTCACTATAAATCCTTTATATGCGTGGCGGCTAGAGTCCTCTCGTCCTCTGGCTTGAGATGGCTGCCACCTATGGGTCAGATGATTGCCTGCCACCATTAAGCAATTGGTAATTAAATATTATATTTTTGTCCTAAAAAGTGTAAAATTTTCACGAACATTAATTGTCACGCACAACGAGTCTGTGTGGAAAATGTCAGCTCGATTGGATCACGGGAAGTGGGTTAAAAAACGACCGAAAGATTTGCACGGTCCTAAGCAAGCAAGCGAACTTAATATAAAAGATTTAAAAATTGAGTGCGATCCTAAAAATCAATTGATGAAGGTGTCCAGTTTGGGCAGGTCGATGCCACCCGTGCCTGCCCCCCCCTCCGCCACCATCCTGCAAACTCTGTTGCTGTTGTAATCACCGGTGCAAACGTCACGCGGCACTCGAATTGTAAATGTTGTGGTGGGATTTACTCTCCTACACAAAACAGCCGGTTAGTGTTAACGAGAAACTGGTTGGCACGTTTTTCGTTAACGTGACACAAGCCTCACTACTTGGTCGGAGTCGCGTGGTGGCGGGTTTAACGGCACATTCATATTCGCGCGGTGTAACTCCCAAACAAAACAACAAAAAACTTTATTACGGATAAAATTGCTCGCGAAAGCCCCAAAAAAGTCCGAAATTAATTTCAAAAGAGAAGTCGTGCGTGCGTGCATTAACGTTGACGGACTTCAGTTCGAACGTTTGCTAAGGCGAATGAAATAACCCGGCGTGATTTGTGAACACAAATTATAATCAGCCCTGTGTGTTGCCTCTCACTTTTGGGCCGCCCTCCGCGTATGAACGACTCCCCACGACCGACTTGCGAGGACGACAGTTTTCACGATGACTTTCAATTGAAGAAAAAAAAAGCACAAACCCGGCCGGGAACGGCTGTCACAAAACTCCGCAGCCAAAAGTTTATAAGAAGAAGGAACAAGAAAATACGGGGTATTTTGTAACCTTTTAGAAAGCGCTGGCCAGCGGTTTGCGTTTGCCACCCTAACTTAAAACGAGCGGAAACAACGATTTGTCCGATTTCGATTTAAAGCTTTCGTGACTGCAGGGATTCATCTTCTTGGTTCTTTCGGTAAAGTCACGTAGAAGGGAAATAATGAAATAATAAAAATAAAACATAATAAAATAATATACTAATATAATAAAATAATATAATATAATAAAATAATGTAATAAAATAATATGATATAATAATAATTTCATTATGTTTTATTTTTATTATTTCATTATTTCCCTTCTACGTGACTTTACCGAAAGAACCAAGAAAACAATTCGTCCGGTTCAGTATTCGGTCGAAAACCTGCAAAGGTATTTCGGGACGTGAGACTCAAAACAGCCGCCGAGTTCTTGCCCAGCTTCAGCCAATGGCGCCCGAGGAAAGATAAAAACTAAAAACGTAAAACAGGTACAGAAAATCAATCCTCTTTTTGTTTTTTAATGACGCGCGGAAGCTTACAAAAGCAAGCACCTCGTTTAACGCGCCAGCGGCGGCGGTAGATGCGTTCCCGGAAAGCGAAAAAGGCATTAAGCGACGGCAATTTCTCCCCCGTCGTAAAGTAATGTAGTCACGGTAAAGTCGCCGAGATTCGGCCGTGAACGGGAAACCACCCACCCCCCCGCGCCACCCACCCACCCACCCACCCCGCAACTTGTAGACGTCTCCGAACGGGGAAGAGTTTTATGGGACTCCTGCGGAGGGCTTCTCGGCACTTTGCGACTAGCTCGTCGCCTCCACTGATGTCCTCTTCTTACACTCCCCCCCCACCCCGCATGTGTGCAGATACTACTGACTCTATTGTATGTAGGGTGTGTAGGCATGTGTCAGATACTACTGACTCTATATGACTACACAGCCGACATACAATAGAGTCAGTAGTCAGATACTACTGACTCTATATGACTACACATCCGACATACAATAGAGTCAGTAGTCAGATACTACTGACTCTATATGACTACACAGCCGACATACAATAGAGTCGGTAGTCAGATACTACTGACTCTATATGACTACACAGCCGACATACAATAGAGTCGGTAGTCAGATACTACCGACTCTATTGTATGTAGGGTGTGTAGGCATGTGTCAGATACTACTGACTCTATATGACTACACAGCCGACATACAATAGAGTCAGTAGTCAGATACTACTGACTCTATATGACTACACAGCCGACATACAATAGAATCGGTAGTCAGATAATACTGACTCTATATGATTACACATCCGACATACAATAGAGTCAGTAGTCAGATACTACTGACTCTATATGACTACACAGCCGACATACAATAGAGTCGGTAGTCAGATACTACTGACTCTATTGTGTGTAGGGTGTGTAGGCATGTGTCGGATACTACTGACTCTATATGACTACACATCCTACATACAATAGAGTCAGTAGACAGATACTACTGACTCTATATGACTACACATCCTACATACAATAGAATCAGTAGACAGATACTACTGACTCTATTATATGCAGGGTGTGTAGGCATGTGTCAGATACTACTGACTCTATATGCCTACACATCCTACATACAATAGAGTCGGTAGTCAGATACTACTGACTCTATATGACTACACATCCTACATACAACAGTCAGTAGTCAGATACTACAGACTCTATTGTGTGTAGGGTGTGTAGGCATGTGGCGGATACTACTGACTCTATATGACTACACATCCTACATACAATAGAATCAGTAGACAGATACTACTGACTCTATTGTATGCAGGGTGTGTAGGCATGTGTCAGATACTACTGACTCTATATGCCTACACATCCTACATACAATAGAGTCGGTAGTCAGATACTACTGACTCTATATGACTACACATCCTACATACAACAGTCAGTAGTCAGATACTACAGACTCTATTGTGTGTAGGGTGTGTAGGCATGTGGCGGATACTACTGACTCTATATGACTACACATCCTACATACAATAGAATCAGTAGACAGATACTACTGACTCTATTGTATGCAGGGTGTGTAGGCATGTGTCAGATACTACTGACTCTATATGACTACACATCCTACATACAATAGAGTCAGTGAGTCAGATACTACTGACCCTATATGACTACACATCCTACATACAATAGAGTCAGTAGGCAGATACTACTGACTCTATTGTATGCAGCGTGTGTAGGCATGTGTCGGATACGACTGACTCTATATGACTACACAGTCTACATACAATAGAATCAGTAGTCAGATACGACTGATTCTATATGCCTACACATCCTACATCAGACTCTATTGTATGCAGGGTGTGTAGGCATATATGGCTCTCTTATAATTTAGTTGAAGGGCAACCGACGGAACGCCGGCCTTTTATAATAAGACGCTTTTCAACTTGCGAATGCAACGATTCGGTAAGGTTATCCATTTCTCAATAACAGGAGTAATAACGACGTTTTACGTTTTTTTTTTTTGTAACGACAACGCAACTGCTCTGGCCTCGCCAATAAGCAGGAAGGTCACCAATGGGCCTTCAGGTAAAAATACAAAAAAAAACGCTTTACACGTAAGCGGGGCCAAGGGATTCATCTTAACAATTTTCGTGTTTGTCTTTCTCCCAAACACACAGATTAACGTTCCTCGCATGTTTCTCATTTCGGGGTGGCGGTGGTCGAGGGCGGTGGGGGCAAGGGGGGGGGGGGGGCACCCACCCCCCCTCACCACCGCCCCCCCCCCTTCCTTACAAATGACTCGCACGCTATTATCGGCTCGCTGGAGACAGATTTGAGCCGCGGCCTTGTGTGTGTCTCCGTGCGCTCCGACTACGCGCCCGCTTTTATTTCACCCTGGGGTAACGTCAAGAAGGCGCGTTACCAAGATAACAGCGATTTGTCTCCGCGCGTCGCCTCTCCCGCTAAACAAACGCAGACGCCGGCGAGCGCGCCAGGCCCCGTGCGAATTTACGGCGGAACATTTTGTCTCGATCCTCTGGGCGGATTGGCGGTGAGGGGTGGGAGGGAGCGAGAGGAGAATCTCCACGCAAGTTGCAGGGGTCACGAGGGTCAACTGACCGTTCCTCAACCACGCTGGTTAACGCGACGGTCGTTCCGTTGGTTGTTCGGTTGTTCGGAAGGCCAGAGGGGGGGGGGGGAGAAGGCACAGACTCATCTTCTTGGTTCTTTCGGTAAAGTCACGTAGAAGGGAAGTAATAAAATAATGAAAATAAAACATAATAAAATAATTCTCACGACGTTTCGGCCACAACGCAAGCAGCCGTCCTCAGGTGAAAACCAGGTCTGTCGAGGCGTTGTGGCCGAAACGTCGTGAGAATGATTTTATTATGTTTTATTTTCATTATTTTATTACTTCCCTTCTACGTGACTTTACCGAAAGAACCAAGAAGATGAACACCACCGCTGTTGCGGATAATATTGCTCGCGAAAGCCTACTACTACTACGTGTTAAGACAAAAAAAATCACCCCAACTCCACCCGCCCACCGCCAGGGAGTAGAGTGCAGAACGCCACGGCACATATTAAGAGGGCTCCATAATCATTACAAACTCGTAAAGGACTTGAAGTTTTTTTTTAAATTGAAATGAAACGACAAGGATGGTCGTAAAAAAAAATATAGAGGGCCGCCTAATTAAAAACCCGGAGCCCCCCCCCCCCCAACCAACCTCACTGCAAACGCTCAGAAGTCATCACGAGCACCTGCACCACCCCCTGTTGTGGTGCTTGCCAGGCCAGGCACGTGCCGTGTCAGAGAAACTGCCCCCCTCAACTTCTCGAGCCCCCCCCCACTACCCACTTGCCCCCCCCTCCCCACGGGTCCCCCCCTTCCCTCCCACCCTCCCTCCCTCACCCCCACCCCAGCGGACGGTCAGCAAAGTCAGTCATTTGTTGCTGAAATGGTGCTCGAAAATGTCACGGCAAATCTATCCCCCAGCGCCGTTGACTTGACCCAGAAATCGGTAACTCCTCACTCCTCACGTGATCGACCCCCCCCCCCACCATCATCATCCCCGCAGGAAAAGATGATGATGATGATGGCGGTGGGCTGAGCCGTCTACTGGACACCGGTGAACTACTGGACATCTGTGAGAAAAAGAGCTTCATAGCTCATCGGATTCCTCCAGTGTGAAGAGATTCTGATTCACCCACGACCCCATCCAGGATGTGAACCCGCAGCCCGCCGCTCGCTCTACCATAGCGAGCAGTAGCAGCCGGCCGGCCGGTTAGCCGACGGCAATTATCGAATCTAATTGATATTTATTTGTGGAACGCCTTCGGTCAAGGCGAGCCTCTGTCACGCAGCTTATGCAGTGCGGTGGCGCCGCATGGGACGGCGAGTTGGATGGCGAGGTGGGCGGTGTTCTACGAGGTGTTGAGGAATGAGTTGACAGCGGCGATAGACGGGGTGACTTGCTTAGGGGATCACGACAGGGCTATGGATGAGGGGGGAGGTGTAGAGGGGCGAGGGTAGGGAAGAGGAAGGGAATGGGCGATGGAGATGAGGAGGTGAGGCTTGAAGAGAGGAATGGAAGGAAGTGAAGGAGGGGAGAGTGCTTCATGTACAGGGGCAGTGGTGAGTCTGTGGGCAGTGTTGAGTCTATGGGCAGTGTTGAGTCTATGGGGTAGTGTTGAGTCTACGGGCAGTGTTGAGTCTACGGGTAGTGTTGAGTCTATGGGTAGTGTTGAGTCTATGGTGCAGTGTTGAGTCTATGGGCAGTGTTGAGTCTCTGGGCAGTGTTGAGTCTATGGGCAGTGTTGAGTCTATGGGCAGTGTTGAGTCTATGGGGTAGTGTTGAGTCTATGGGCAGTGTTGAGTCTATGGTGAAGTGGTGAGTCTATGGGCAGTGTTGAGTCTATGGGGTAGTGTTGAGTCTATGGGCAGTGTTGAGTCTATGGGTAGTGTTGAGTCTATGGGCAGTGTTGAGTCTATGGGGTAGTGTTGAGTCTATGGGCAGTGTTGAGTCTATGGGTAGTGTTGAGTCTATGGGTAGTGTTGAGTCTATGGGGCAGTGTTGAGTCTATGGGCAGTGTTGAGTCTATGGGCAGTGTTGAGTCTATGGGGCAGTGTTGAGTCTATGGGCAGTTGTATAAAGGTGTCAGTTTTTGTACCAGATAAAAGGGTAAAACCCTATTACTACTCTATGGGCAGTGTTGAGTCTTTGGGCAGTGTTGAGTCTATGAGTAGTGTTGAGTCTATGGGCAGTGTTGAGTCTGCGGGCAGTGTTGAGTCTGTGGGCAGTGTTGAGTCTATGGGCAGTGGTGAGTCTGTGGGCAGTGTTGAGTCTGTGGGCAGTGGTGAGTCTATGGGCAGTGGTGAGTCTATGGGCAGTGTTGAGTCTGTGGGCAGTGTTGAGTCTATGGGCAGTGTTGAGTCTATGGTGCAGTGTTGAGTCTATGAGCAGTGTTGAGTCTATGGGCAGTGTTGAGACTATGGGCAGTGTTGAGTCTATGGGCAGTGTTGAGTCTATGGGCAGTGTTGAGTCTATGGGTAGTGTTGAGTCTATGGGCAGTGTTGAGTCTATGGGCAGTGTTGAGTCTATGGGTAGTGTTGAGTCTATGGGCAGTGGTGAGTCTATGGGCAGTGTTGAGTCTATGGGTAGTGTTGAGTCTATGGGCAGTGTTGAGTCTATGGGCAGTGTTGAGTCTATGGGCAGTGTTGAGTCTATTGTGCAGTGTTGAGTCTATGGTGCAGTGTTGAGTCTATGGTGCAGTGTTGAGTCTATGGGCAGTGCTGAGTCTATGGTGCAGTGTTGAGTCTATGGGTAGTGTTGAGTCTATGGGCAGTGTTGAGTCTATGGTGCAGTGTTGAGTCTATGGTGCAGTGTTGACTCTATGGGCAGTGTTGAGTCTATGGTGCAGTGTTGAGTCTATGGGTAGTGTTGAGTCTATGGGCAGTGTTGAGTCTATGGTGCAGTGTTGACTCTATGGGCAGTGTTGAGTCTATGGTGCAGTGTTGAGTCTATGTTGCAGTGTTGAGTCTATGGTGCAGTGTTGAGTCTATGGTGCAGTGTTGACTCTATGGGCAGTGTTGAGTCTACGGGCAGTGTTGAGTCTGTAGCAGTGTTGAGTCTACGGGCAGTGTTGAGTCTCTGGGCAGTGTTGAGTCTACGTGCAGTGTTGAGTCTATGGGGCAGTGTTAAGTCTACGGGCAATGTTGAGTCTACGGGCAGTGTTGAGTCTCTGGGCAGTGTTGAGTCTACGTGCAGTGTTGAGTCTACAGCAGTGTTGAGTCTCTGGGCAGTGTTGAGTCTACGGGCAGTGTTGAGTCTATGGGCAGTGTTGAGTCTACGTGCAGTGTTGAGTCTATAGCAGTGTTGAGTCTACGTGCAGTGTTGAGTCTACGGGCAGTGTTGAGTCTATGGGCAGTGTTGAGTCTACGGGCAGTGTTGAGTCTATAGCAGTGTTGAGTCTACGTGCAGTGTTGAGTCTACGGGCAGTGTTGAGTCTATGGGCAGTGTTGAGTCTACGTGCAGTGTTGAGTCTATAGCAGTGTTGAGTCTACGTGCAGTGTTGAGTCTACGGGCAGTGTTGAGTCTATGGGCAGTGTTGAGTCTACGTGCAGTGTTGAGTCTATAGCAGTGTTGAGTCTACGTGCAGTGTTGAGTCTACGGGCAGTGTTGAGTCTATGGGCAGTGTTGAGTCTACGGGCAGTGTTGAGTCTATAGCAGTGTTGAGTCTACGTGCAGTGTTGAGTCTACGGGCAGTGTTGAGTCTCTGGGCAGTGTTGAGTCTACGGGCAGTGTTGAGTCTATGGGCAGTGTTGAGTCTACGTGCAGTGTTGAGTCTATAGCAGTGTTGAGTCTATGGGCAGTGATGAGTCTACGGGCAGTGTTGAGTCTCTGGGCAGTGTTGAGTCTCTGGGCAGTATTGAGTCTGTGGGCAGTGTTGAGTCTACGGGCAGTGTTGAGTCTATGGGCAGTGTTGAGTCTATAGCAGTGTTGAGTCTACGGGCAGTGTTGAGTCTACGGGCAGTGCTGAGTCTACGGGCAGTGTTGAGTCTATAGCAGTGTTGAGTCTATAGCAGTGTTGAGTCTACGGGCAGTGTTGAGTCTATGGGCAGTGTTGAGTCTACGGGCAGTGCTGAGTCTACGGGCAGTGTTGAGTCTCTGGGCAGTATTGAGTCTGTGGGCAGTGTTGAGTCTACGGGCAGTGTTGAGTCTATGGGCAGTGTTGAGTCTATAGCAGTGTTGAGTCTATAGCAGTGTTGAGTCTACGGGCAGTGCTGAGTCTACGGGCAGTGTTGAGTCTCTGGGCAGTGTTGAGTCTCTGGGCAGTATTGAGTCTGTGGGCAGTGTTGAGTCTACGGGCAGTGTTGAGTCTATGGGCAGTGTTGAATCTATAGCAGTGTTGAGTCTATGGGCAGTGTTGAGTCTATGGGCAGTGTTGAGTCTACGGGCAGTGCTGAGTCTACGGGCAGTGTTGAGTCTATAGCAGTGTTGAGTCTATAGCAGTGTTGAGTCTACGGGCAGTGCTGAGTCTACGGGCAATGTTCCGTGCGTACGTTGAACTTCTTTCGCACCGTACGTAGCCAACCTGTGCTAATCGGAGGCGCGTCTACGACCGCGCTAAGCGAGGCCTTGCCGCGCAGTATAAACACGTGCGCACAGAACACGAGACGGACAACTGTTCTCTCGGGTCCCGGACACGCGAAGAGGAAGACATCGGCTCAGCAAACTCGACAGGAGCGACTTGACAAAGAGACGCTCCACCCCCTCACTCCACCACGTTGCACCCCCATCCGCTTGGATCGAGAACGGAGGCGGCCCCGTTCCTGCGTGCGTGCGTTCGTGCGCGTAACACCGAAACCAAACAGAGAATACGTCCAATAACGCGAACGTACACACGCACGGACGGACCTACGCACGCACGTACACACGCACGGACCTACGCACGTACGTACACACGCACGGACCTACGCACGTACGTACGCACGTACGGACGTTCGCACGTACATACGCACGTACACACGCACGAAACTACGTGCGTACAGTGCGGTGTGCAGTAGACTTGGCCACTGGGGAGACAAAGGCGGCCGGGCGCTGAAGGTGCTGGCCACCACCCCACCCCCTCGTGTGCCGCAGTGCCCGCCTTCATAGGTGCTACTCGCTAACAGCACTTGCCCCGACAGCCTGTTAGAGGCTACACGGGGGATCTTTGTCTTTGTCTCCTTCATAGGCGCTGCTGCTGCTACTCGCTAACAGCACTTGCCCCGACAGTCTAAGGCTGCACTAGGATGGGCGGGGGGGGGGGTCTTCTTTGTGTATATTGTGTATATTGTGTGTTTGTGTATAAATAGCGGGAGTCTTAATAAAGACGAAGATCAGAGCTCCACACACGCTCCAGTGCAGGCTGCCTCGCGCTCTCTCTTCGTGAATTCGTCTGACGGGCTTCCTCAGAGACATCGGAATCTCTCCCCCAACCACCATCACCCCCACCACTATCCCTCCTCCCCCACCACCATCCCACCCCTCCCCACCACAATCCCTCCCCCACCACCATCCTACCCCTCCCCACCACCACCACAATCCCCCCACCCCACTATCCCTCCTCCACTACCACCATCCTACCCCTCCCCACCACAATCCCCCCCCACTAGCCCCCCCACCACCACCATCCCACCCCTCCCCCCACCACCATCCCACCCCTCCCCACCACAATCCCTCCTCCACCATTACACCCACCACCAACCCCCCCCCCCACTATCCCTCCCCGCCACCACCACCCTCCCCCACCACCACTATCCCCACAGAAATCCGCCTGTCAACCCTTGAAGAGCTTCGCACTTTGCGAGAAAGATTTTCTTTTAAAGTGCGCAAGATTCAGAGGCGAATATATTTGTTTTCTTTTCTTACGCTCTATATTTGTTGATGTTGTTGTTGTCGTTGTTAAAAGTCCCTAAAGGGATATCGGGCAAAGGTAGGTCAGGGAAAATAAAATGCCATTGGATTACTCTCTGGGATTTTGTGATGCGTTTTTGCTGCACATCAACAACAACATCAACAACAACAACAAACGAAACTGACACATCTGTGTAGGTCTGGCAAACAAAATAAAGAACAGGCGTCTCTCATGTGCCCCCTCGCTGAAATGTCTGCGTTCTTTCATTCATCGATTCCTTCCCCACCTTCCTTCCTCGGGAAGGAATTTGGCCTTCCAGAGGGCAGACGGAGCAGACAGCGACGCACGTGGCAATCGATACATGCGTTCGCCCACCCCTCGTTACGTGCGGCGGGTATTTAACGCGTGAGCAAATATCGTCCAACAACCACCACACTCCGCTCGTTCGCTCGCTCCGCTCCGCTACCGCCACCGCGCATCCATCCCACGCCGGGTCTCCAAGCTGCAAGTGTTTTAACAAACACATTCCTGCGGAGGGAGCTGGTAGGAACGTTGGGTTGCTCGGTCAATGGCCAGGGTCAACGGCGGCGTGGTGTATTCCGCAAATATGCCCGACTGTGAGGGCGGGCACAAGCCGGCGTGAGTAGGTTACACGTTGAGTTTTATAAGGGCACCACGGGGTGACCAGCTCCTCCGCACCCAGTCCCACCCCTCCCCACCCCCCACCCAGCCCCACCCTCCCCACCCAGCCCCTCCCCACCATCCCCACCCAGCCCCACCCTCGCCACCCAGCCCCTCCCGCACGTTGACTCTAAATGTGGAGGAGGTGGGGGGAGAAACCCGGAGGACCCGGAGAAAAATCTACGCGACCACAGGGAGAGAGAGAGAGACATGCAAACTCCAAATTATACAGCAGGTCGGGATTTAACCCGTGACCTCCTGTACACCAGGCGAGGTAGTTAACATCTCGCCCCTACCACAAGGCTGTCCTTAGATCTGAACTTGACTTGTCTGACCCTGATAATTGTTTTTTACCCTTCTATCTGGCAACAAAACTGACACCTTTTTTACAAGGAGTCATGTTTACATAGACCACAATACCTGCAGTCATAATGCAAACAAAAAACATAACTCTGATAATGTATGCACTGTCCTTGAAGTTGATTGGTCCACACCCGACTTGGTCCACACTCAACTTCAAGGACAGTGCATACATTATCAGAGTTATGTTTTTTGTTTGCATTATGACTGCAGGTATTGTGGTCTATGTAAACATGACTCCTTGTAAAAAAAGGTGTCAGTTTTGTTGCCAGATAGAAGGGTAAAAAACCAATCATCATATTTTTACTGGCAAATGAGGTTCCAATGGTTGTCTGACCCTGTTGCAATTACCACTGGACAACCGTAAACATCTGCGACGCGCATCTGATTGTCGACTAACAGCTCCCAGATTTCACGCAACACAATTTGAGATCAAAAGAACTCAATGTTCGCAGCCCCAAAGTGGTTGGAGGCACGTTGGGTATCACCTCTTGGCATCTCCATTCTGCAATCAATGAACCGACTCGATTAAAATCCCTCCCAAGGTTTAAAAGCGCAACTGTAATTTTACAACAAAGTTCAGTTGAACGCGTAATAGGGCCTTCGCGACGAGTATCACCCACAACAGATGTTGTTTTGTTGGCTTAGATCGAGGAGATGTAATGAATTGCTTCTATTTTCACGATTAAGCTTGTTTGTTTTTTAATTAAATCTGTAATTGCGGAAGGCTTTGATGTCGCAATGCTTGGCCGGGTCGTGCAGCAAGGCTCGCCCTACTGGATACCTGTGACGAAAAAAAACCTTCACAGCTCATCGGATTCCTCCCGCGGTATATAAATACAATATTCTGATTCTGTACCCACTGACGTTGGTGGCTTTGGCTCGCGCCCGACAGACACCCCGCAGATTGTCCAAGCGAGTGTGAAAAGATGTGCGTCGAAACCCGCGACATTTAACAGCCGGCGGATACAACGATTGGAGTCTGTTCTCCTAGAACGCCGTTTGTGTTTTTGTTCACGACGCGAATTGTCTGTATGACGCGATGGGCGTACGAGGGAACGCGTTTTTTTAAAAATCCTTTATATTAAGTTCACTTGCTTGCTTGCTTGCGCGCTTACGACCGTGCAAATCTTTCGGTCGTTTTTTAACCCCACTTCCCGTGATCCAATCGAGCTGACATTTTGCACACAGACTCGTTGTGCGTGACAATTGATTTTCGTGAATAAAATTTTCCAAAATTTTACACTTTTTAGGAAAAAATAAATTATATTTAATTACCAATTGCTTAATGGTGGCAGGCAATCATCTGACCCATAGGTGGCAGCCATCTCAAGCCAGAGGACGAGAGGACTCTAGCCGCCACGCATATAAAGGATTTATAGTGAAAAACTTTGTTTTTACGGGTTAATTTTTTTTACAACGCCGATTGCCAATTGGATACAATTGGCAATCGGCGTTGGATACAATTGGCAATCACTGCGAGTTGGAGCAAGCGGTTGTCGTACGCCTGCCGCGGTGTAGCATTACGCACGAGGCATCGGGATGCTGCTGGATGCTTCTAGAGCAGTGGTTCTCAATCGTAAAAAAAAAATGTGTATAAACGCATAGGGCGTTGATGAAAGAAAGTAAGTCGTAACTTACGCGATTAATTTGTGTTTTCGCATGATTTACCTTCTAAAATAAATACGTAGGGATTGCTGAAACAAAGTAATTGCACTTACGCTCCCGTGGTTAATTTGAGTTTTCGATGATTTTCCTTCTAAATAAACTAAAAAATCTGGCCACGTCTCACACACTCCCCAGAAAGGGCATCTCGTAACCCCAGTGGGTGGCGTGCACCCCAGGTGAAAAAAAACACTGCTCTGGACGCTACCCAAGCGCCTCAATCTTTGCCCGGCCCTGCGTAAATTACGGACATAGTTTGCAGCGCCTCAAACGTTTCAGTTCATTTACACCTAGATTTGACGCTTTTGTGACTGCAAGGATTCATATTCTTAGGTTTTTTCGGTAAAGTCACGTAGGTAAAAAATTAAAATTAATAAAAGTCAAATAAAAAAATCACGACGTTTCAGAGGCAACACAAGCCTCTGTCTTACAAGAGATACCACTCCGTATATATTATTATATATACGGAGTGGTATCTCTTGTAATCTCTCATTTACTTGATACAGCTGTCAGGCTGTGACGGTTCCACCTGAAGACGGAGGCTTGTGTTGCCTCCGAAACGTCGTGATTTTTTATTTTTATTTTATTAATTTAAATTTTTTACCTACGTGACTTTACCGAAAAAACATAAGAATATTCATTTAAACCCTCCGAGACTTACGCAGCGTTACGGGGGGGGGGGGGAACTTGGCACGCGTGCACGTGCGTGCGTAGACGTGAAGCCCGGCCAATTATAACCCCTCACCCTTCACTCCTGACCAGCTGTAAAATGAACATAAAAGGTCTTTTAGCTTCTTGACAGCGTCCTCTGCGCTCTCTTATTTTAATTAGATGTATTTCTCCTTCTCTCCCGTCTCTCTCTCTCTCGTGCAAGGAGAATCCAACTGCGAAGAGGGACTTTTGAACGGCGACGCGGATCACAATCAAACTCACTAAAAGACAAAGATCTCCCGTTGGGACAACTTGCTGTTGGCGAGCAGCACCTATGAAGGCCGGCACTGTGGCGCACGAGGGCGGGTGGACAGGCAGCACCACGCCCGCTCGCCCGACCGCTTTTGTATCCCCAGCGGCGATGCTTGCTACTGCCCATCGCACCCACGTACACATTTGAGGCTCGGAAGATCTTGGGGGAGGCCCAAGAACGATTCAGATAATCGTCCCTGGCGATGGCGGTGGCCGTGGGCGGGAATCGAACTCGGGTGGGCCGGCCGGGTTTGTAGCGCAGCGCAGCGCCAACCGTTGCACCACCGCTCCCCACAAACTCGCCGCACACGTGCGCACACGCGCACGCGTGCACACACGCACACACGCACACACGCACACGTGTGCACGCGCGCACAGTCGGAAAATAAATAGGCAGACACCATTACGCCTCCTTCTCACATCTGTCCCTCGGTGTAAAATTTTTTTTTTTTTATGTTAACACATCCCGTCATCTGCGAGTGGCAGCATTGGTCCAACGCGATCAAAACCCTCGACCGGTTTTGATATTCAGTGTCTCATCATCAGCCATCGTCATGATGACGTCTACCCCTGCTGGGCATCTTAGCCCCCGACGTAGGGGGTTGTGGGGGGAGGGGGGCACAGGGTGCAAGGAGTTTTTATCCATCCCTCTCGTCCGTATATTTTCCACACGACAAAAGAAACGTAATTTCAAGCAAGCGTGCATCTCTCCGCGCTTCTCTGCGCACTTCTTAAAATGCTTTTTTCGTTCCCATTTTTTTTCCCTTTTCCGTTCGATCACGACCGCGTCTCAGGTCGCCGCGCGTGCGTTTTTATTTTTATTTTTTCACGGCGGGTTCCTACCCACCACACTGGTCGTCAAGCAAAGCGCGTTATTCATGTAGCCACACTGGTGCGTTACACGTCACACTATATAACGCATCACCGGCGTGAAACCGGAGTATTGCTGCATCAAGTTCATTTATTAGATATTGCCCTGTGAGCCATTCGGCTCTTGAATCGGGTGCAACCGCAACAAACAAAAAAACAAAAACACGAACAAAAAAACATCTTAAAGTGAATATGTGACTAAGTGCAAACAGAAAATCCAAGAAAAGACAGCAAAATATTGCAAAAAAAACACCGTACACATGCGGTAAACACCGCATGCAGGCAGTTACCCCCGACTTATGAACACCCGATTCACGAACGCCTGACTCACGAACACCCGCAATTACGAACACCCTATTCACGAACGCCTGACTCACGAACGCACTTGCGAACGAGATTCCATCACCATCCGACTTGTAAACTCGCACTAAGCAAACCACGCCGCGTTACTCTTTGGTTCGGCATATGTACAAATGTACAATATTTCTTCTTATTTACGACTTTAACAACGCTTCCCTCTTCCGACTTACGAACCGTTCCCGCTTACGAACGGGTCTCAGGAACGGAATCCTTTCGTAATTCGGGGACTGCTTGTAAAAAAATGCAGTGAGATCAGGTTATTGTTTCAGGCCACGGTTATTCTTCTTCTTCTTCAGAGGAGGAACAGAGGGGAGGCCAGGGCGCCTTACGAGCGGAGACGTTTTATATAATCGGATGATAAAATCACAACGGCTGAGACTCAAGGTTAGTCGCTGCTCTTACGAAGTGCCAAGTCATGTGAGGGTCAAATCGCACTCGCTCTCTCACGCTCTCTCTCTCTCTCACACTCTCTCTCACTGTCTCTCACTCTCTCTCACGCTCTCTCACTCACGCTCCCTCTTATTCTCACGCTCTCTCTCACGATTTCTCTCACTCACGCTCCCTCTCTCTCTCACGATTTCTCTCTCTCACGCTCCCTATATCTCTCACGCTCTCTGCACCAGCGTGGACGGCACCCTCGTGTTCACCTTCTGAAGCGCTCGCTCGTCACCGTGGCGTACGCGATGACACCACAACCACGTGACTTTTTCTTTTGTGTTGTGTGCGGTGCGTTCAGCACCACAGCACGTGGATTTGTAACGATATGTAACGTTTGTTTTCTTTCGTTTTCTGGTGACTGTATTTCATATTGAAATCGCCTCCGGTGCTTTTGCTGCTGGCGGCAATAAAAGTTGTTTAAAAGTCTCTCACGCTCTCTCTCTCAAGATCCCTCTCCCTCACGCTCCCTCTATCTCTCACACTCTCTCTCATGCTCTCTCTCCCTCACGCTCCCTCTATCGCTCACGCTCTCTCAAGCTGCCTCTCCCTCACGCTCCCTCTATCTCTCACGCTCTCTCAAGCTGCCTCTCTCTCACGCTCTCTCTCTCTCATGCGCTCTCTGACTCTCTCACTCTCTCTCACGCTCTCTCTCTCACGATTTCTCTCCCTCACGCTCCCTCTATCTCTCACGCTCTCTCTCTCTCTTTCCTCAAACAAGCATGGGACAGCATTCACCTCCGTTGGCGACCCTGGCCCAGCGGTGGAAATTCCACATCCAATGACGGGAGAACGTAGCGTAGTGGGGAGAGGGGTTCTGGATCAACCTCTTGATATGATGACCACTGCTTACATTTCGATTTAAAGCTTTCGTGACTGCAGGGATTCATCTTCTTGGTTCTTTCGGTAAAGTAAAAAAAATAAAACCTAAAAACATAATTATTATGTTTTATTTTTTATTATTTTATTACTTCCCTTCTACGTGACTTTACCGAAAGAACCAAGAAGACACTGCTTACATCTGACAAAGTTGTATTTATTCACCGCTGCAAAATAATCAAAATAACTTTAATGCACGTTTCTACATTTAAAAAAAATCACGATTCGAACACTGGACCTATAGTTCAGTGGCCGCCGGCCCTGACCTCAAATGAACCCCCCCCCCCCCCCCACAGCGGCACAGCCGCCTCAAACTGGTATTCATTTTATCGACCCTGCAGCAAGGCAGGGCAAGGGTGTGATGACGGATGGATAGATGGATGGATGGGGCAAGCCGCGAGTGTTTCCGGCACTTTCCAAGGCAGCAGGGCGGATTTGGAAAGCGGGTGGCTGAGAATGGCGTGAAGAAGAAAAATTAACCCGTAAAAACAAAGTTTTTCACTAAAAATCCTTTATATGCGTGTTCAATGGGCCACAACCCAGCCCACATTGGTCTTTGAAACGAGCGGCTAGAGTCCTCTCGTCCTCTGGCTTGAGATGGCTGCCACCTATGGGTCAGATGAATGACTGCCACCATTAAGCAATTGGTAATTAAATATAATTAATTTTTTCCTAAAAAGTGTAAAATTTTGGAAAATTATTTTCACGAAAATACATTGTCACGCACAACGAGTCTGTGTGCAAAATGTCAGCTCGATTTGATCACGGGAAGTGGGTTAAAAACGACCGAAAGATTTGCACGGTCGTAAGCGCGCAAGCAAGCAAGCAAGTGAACTTAATATAAAGGATTTAAAAATAACTTGAATGCACGTTTCTACATTTTTAAAATCACGATTCGAACCCTGGACCTATCGCTCAGTGGCCGCCGGCCCTGACCTCGAATGAACCGCCCCCCCACCCCACAGCGGCACAGCCACCTCAAACTGGTATCTATTTTATCGACCCTGCATGCAAGGCAGGGCAAGGGTGTGATGACGGATGGATGGATGGGGCAAGCCGCGAGTGTTTCCTGCACTTTCCAAGGCAGCAGTGCGGATTTGCAAAGCGGGTGGCTGAGAAGGGCGAGGAGAAAAAGAGGAGAGCGAGTGAGTGAGCGAGCGGCTTGAGTGCCAATCGAAACGCAAGTGAGGCGCCGGCATTCAATTAATTAGCGGCTTAAATATATTTAATTCCGGGTTTTTTTCTTCCCCCCTCCCCCCCTTCTAATTATAAATAGCACCACTACGTAAATCTGTCATTCTGTTAACGGAGATAAAAGAAAAATATTCAAATAAGCAAATTAATTAAAAGTAAACAATGGAAACCAGCTTGACTGTGGGACGGGCCCGCGTACGCACACGCGTGTACACGTGCAAACAAAAACAAAGATCCACCCTGTAGCCTTTTGACTGTTAGGGCCAAGTGCTGTTAGCGAGTGGAGGCACCTATGAAGGCCGGCACGGCACAAGGAAGGGGGGGTGGGTGGCCAGCACCAGGCCCGCCCACCCGGCCACCTTTATCTCCCCAGCGGCGATGTTGACTACACACGCGGTACTAAATTTGAGGTTGATTCAACCTTGGAGAGGCCTAGGACCCGTTCAGATAATCGTCAGTGGTGTTGGTGACCATGAGCGGGAATCGAACTCGGGTCAGAGGTCGGCTTCATAGCGAAGCGCACTGCCAACCGCTGCACCGCCGCTCCTCAGACGCACGCACGCACGCACACGTGGATGCACACACGCACACGTGGATACACACACACACGTGGATACACACACACACGTGGATGCACACGTGGATACACACACACACGTGGATACACACACACACGTGGATGCACACGTGGATACACACACACACGTGGATGCACACACACACGTGGATGCAGACACACACGTGGATGCACACACACACGTGGACACACACACACACGTGGATGCACACACACACGTGGATGCACACACACGTGGATACACACACACACACACGTGGATGCACACACACACACGTGGATGCACACACACACGTGGATACACACACGCACGTGGATGCACACGCACACGTGGATGCACACACACACGTGGATGCACACGCACACGTGGATGCAGACACACACGTGGATGCACACACACACGTGGATGCACACACACACGTGGATACACACGCACACGTGGATGCACACACACGTGGATACACACACACACGTGGATGCACACACACACGTGGATGCACACACACACGTGGATGCACACGCACACGTGGATGCAGACACACACGTGGATGCACACACACACGTGGATGCACACACACACGTGGATACACACGCACACGTGGATGCAGACACACACGTGGATGCACACACACACGTGGATGCACACACACACGTGGATGCACACACACGTGGATACACACGCACACGTGGATGCACACACACACGTGGATACACACGCACACGTGGATGCAGACACACACGTGGATGCACACACACACGTGGATGCACACACACGTGGATACACACACACGTGGATGCACACACACACGTGGATGCACACACACACGTGGATGCACACACACGTGGATACACACACACACGTGGATACACACACACACGTGGATACACACACACACGTGGATGCACACGCACACGTGGATACACACACACACGTGGATACACACACACACGTGGATACACACGTGGATGCACACACACACGTGGATACACACACACACGTGGATACACACACACGTGGATGCACACGCACACGTGGATACACACACACACGTGGATGCACACACACACGTGGATGCACACACACACGTGGATGCACACGCACACGTGGATGCACACGCGCACGTGGATGCACACACGCACGTGGATGCACACACACACGTGGATGCACACACACACGTGGATGCACACACACACGTGGATACACACGCACACGTGGATACACACACACACACGTGGATACACACACACGTGGATGCACACACACACGTGGATGCACACACACACGTGGATGCACACACACACGTGGATGCACATGCGCACGTGGATGCACACGCAGGAGGGCGTCCCAGCGGCCACGCGCACGCAACGAATAACAATATTCATTAAAAAGTATCTTAATAGAGTTTTATGGTCGCAACTAAAGTAATGAAATGCATATTCTTAGGTTTTTTCGGTAAAGTCACGTAGGTAAAACATTAATAAAAGTTAAATCAAATAAAAATCACGACGTTTCGGAAGCAACACAAGCTTCCGTCTTCAGGTGGAACCGTCACAGCACGATTGCTGTATCAAGTAAGAGTAAGCTCTAAGAGTAAGCTCTTACTTGATACAGCAATCGTGCTGTGACTGTTCCACCTGAAGACGGAAGCTTGTGTTGCTTCCGAAACGTCGTGATTTTTATTTAATTTTTAGTTTACTTTTATTAATTTTAATTTTTTACCTACGTGACTTTACCGCAAAAAACCTAAGAATATGAATCCTTGCAGTCACGGAAGCTTCAAATCTAGAATTAATGAAATGCATTAAAAAAACATTTTTATTTGTTTTTCTCTCTCTCTCTCTCACTCCCGAAGCCTTCCAATTGATGATGAAAGCAAACCGATCTCGACATGTCTTGAGGAAGGCCCTGAAAATGTATGCTCTCAAAGGCAAAGATCTCCCCCCCTCCCGCCCTCCCGAAGTATAGCCTGTAGCAGACTGCCAGAACAAGTGCTGTTAGTAGCGAACAGGGGCACCCTTACGAAGGCCGGCACGTATAACCAGGCACGCAATAACGCAGAGCCACGACTATATTTTTTGTTCTAGATTTGAAGCTTTCGTGACTGCAAGGATTCATACTCTTTGTTTTTTTCGGTAAAGTCACGTGGGAAAAAAATGAAATTAAAATTAATAAAAATAAAATAATAAAAATCACGACGTTTCGGAGGCAACACAAGTCTCCATCTTCAGGTGAAACCGTCACAGCAAAATTTCTGTATCAAGCAATTTTGTGTCACAGCAAAATTGCTGTATCAAGCAATTTTGTGTCACAGCAAAATTGCTGTATCAAGCAATTTTGTGTCACAGCAAAATTGCTGTATCAAGCAATTTTGTGTCACAGCAAAATTGCTGTATCAAGCAATGTTGTGTCACAGCAAAATTGCTGTATCAAGCGATTTTGTGACACAGCAAAATTGCTGTATCAAGCGATTTTGCTGTGACGGTTTCACCTGAAGACGGAGGCTTGTGTTGCCTCCGAATTGTCGTGATTTAATTTATTTGTTTTCTTTTTTAACCTACGTGACTTTACCGAAAAAGCCAGAGTATGAATCCTTGCAGTCACGAAAGCTTTCACAGCCATATTTGCTGTACCTTGATACAGCAAATCTGGCTGTGACGGTCCCACCTGATGACGGAGACTTGTGTTGCCTCCGAAACGTCGTGATTTTTTTATTTTAATTAATTTTTATTTCATTTTTTACCTACGTGACTTTACCGAAAAAAACTAAGAGTATATTTTTTGTTGTTGCAACTACAGACGTTGTTTTAAAATAAAAGATGTGCTATTTCACCAGGTAAGGTCCACACTCAGCTCTTTCTTTTCAAGATGCGACCTGGCCATCAGAAATGATAGCTCAACGAAGTGGCTTATTATCATCATCATCCTCGCGTGGAAATTGACAGCAGCCAAATGCTCCTGAAAGCGTCACGTCGATTCTAAATGGGGAGGGAAAACCGGAGGACCCGGAGAAAAATCCACAGGACCACTGCGAGAGAAAGAGACACGCAAACTCCAAATGTTCAGCAGGCGTCGGGCTCGGGATGGAACCCAAGACCTCCTGTACACAAGACGAGTATTGTGGTTAATGCAGACATGATTCCTCGTAAAAAGGTTTCAGTTTTGTTGCCAGAAAAAAGGGGAAAAACCCTATTATTATATTTTGGCACGAGGCAAAGGAGGTCCCATGATGTAGATGCTCACCCCGAGGTCTCATTACGCTGATAGTGCATTGTCTTTGAGCTGTATGCCTTTTGGCGTCCTCTGATCTAACACCGATTGAGACGAGGCTCAAAAGAAAGCTGTCTCTGGTGTGGACCAATCAATTTCAAGGACAATGCATATATTTTCAGAGTACGTTTTTGTTTGCATTCTGACCACAAATATTGTGGTTAATGCAGACATGATTCCTCGTAAAAAGGTTTCAGTTTTGTGGCCAGAAAAAGTGGGAAAAACGCTATTATTATATTTTGGTACTCGCAAAGGAGGTCCCATGATGTAGATGCTCACCCCGAGCTCTCATTACTCTGATAGTGCATTGTCTCTGGGCTGTACGCCTTTTTTCGTCCTCTGATCTAACACCGTTTGAGACGAGGCTCAAAAGAAAGCTGTCTCTGGTGTGGACCAATCAGTTTCAAGGACAATGTATATATTATCAGAGTATGCTTTTTGTTTGCATTCTGACCACAAGCATTGTGGTCAGAATGCAGACATGATTCCTCGTAGAAAGATTTCAATTTTGTTGCCAAAAAAAAGGGGAAAACCCCTATTATATTTCGCTACTGGCAAAGGAGGTCCCATGTAGATACTCTGATAGTGCATTGCTTTTGAGCTGTACGCCTTTTGGCGTCCTCTGATCTAACACCGTTTGAGACGAGGCTCAAAAGAAAGCTGTCTCTGGTGTGGACCAATCAGTTTCAAGGACAATGCAAATATTATCAGAGTACGTTTTTTGTTTGCATTCTGACCACAAGTATTGTGGTGAATGCAGACATGATTCCTCGTAGAAAGATTTCAGTTGTGTTGCCAGAAAAAAAGGGTAAAAACCATATTATTATAAGACGAGGTAGTTAACATCTTGCCACCGTGTCACCCCATACGTACAAACATATTTTTCTTATCGTGCAGAATTTTCTGTGGTTGTTACGTTTTGAGTATTTTAATGTGACGACGTGGCAGAGGTCTGTCAGACGTGGCACCGCATGGGGCGTGTGAGCAAAATGAAAAAATTAACCAGTAAAAACAAAGTTTTTCACTATAAATCCTTTATATGCGTGGCGGCTAGAGTCCTCTCGTCCTCTGGCTTGAGATGGCTGCCACCTATGGGTCAGATTGTTTGCCAGCATTAAGCAATTGGTAATTAAATATTTAATTTGTTTTCCCTAAACAGTGTAAAATTTTGGAAAAAAAATTTCACGAAAATGTATTGTCACACACAACGAGTCTGTGTGGAAAATGTCAGCTCGATTGGATCACGGGAAGTGGGTTAAAAACGAGTGAAAGATTTGCACGGTCCTAAGCAAGCAAGAAAACTTAATATAAAGGATTTTAAAATATATTCGCCTGTGGAGGACGCGGGGATCGATCCCGCGACCTTTGGCATGGGAAGCGAGGGCGCTACCAACTGCGCTACTCCACCACGGCCTGTGGAGGGGTTACGCTCTGGGCTCCTATACTGTGACGTTCAGCCAAAGCCATGAATGAGTTCTATTTGAATAAATGTTAAATAAAAAAAATTTACCTAAAAAGTGTAAAATTTTTGATTTTTTTTTCACGAACATTAATTGTCACGCACAACGAGTCTGTGTGCAAAATGTCAGCTCGATTGGATCACGGGAAGTGGGTTAAAAAACGACCGAAAGATTTGCACGGTTGTAAGCAAGCAAGCAAGCACGCTGGCACGCAAGCAAGCAAGCACGCAAGCACGCAAGCAAGCGAACTTAAAATAAAGGATTTAAAAAGAAATCGACTTGAAGCGGGACTCCACGTCAACCGGTTGCCGATACAGTGACACGAGAACAAGCCAGAGTCGCGTGTAATCACCGCCCGGTGCATTGTGCCGGCCATCAGTCAATAGACACACAAACAAGACAAAGATCCCCCGTAAAACCTCTAAGAGACTGTTGGGACAAGTGCTGTTAGCGAGCAGCTATAAAGACCGGCACGGCACACGAGGGGGTGGGTGGCCAGCACCGCGCCCGGCCGCCTTTGTCTCCCCAGTAGCGATGATGTTTACACATCGCACCTAGGTACTCAGTTGAGGCTGTGTCGACCTAGGGGAGGCCCAGGACCGGTGCAGATGATCATCACTTGCGTTGGCCGTGAGCGAGAATCCAACTCGGGTCGCCGGGTTCGTAGCGCGGCGTAGCGCTAACCGCTACACCACCGCTCCCCACACACAAACACGCGCTCTGTGGGCATCCGCGCGTATCGCTCTGCCCATTACAATGAAGAGCGTTTCATAAATAATCCTCGATCGAAAAGCCGTTCGTTTCAGTGCGGGGTTTGGTGGGGGTTCCGGACGATAAATAAGTTCATATCGGATCCCCCTGGGCAACGGATTCGCTCCAACGCAGGTAACGGCAGCAATGCGTGGCCAGAACAACACCCGAGGCACTGCCCGTAACAACAGACGCGTGGGGTGTGATCTGATTCTAACGTTAATTCTAGATTTTGAAGCTTTCGTGACTGCAAGGATTTTATATTCTTAGGTTTTTTCGGTAAAGTCACGTAGGTAAAAATTTTAAATTTAATAAAAGTAATCATTGGAGAGATGTGATTAACAATGCAAAAAAGATTTAACTACACTTATTTGGACCATCTTATTTGACAACTATTACAGGTTACTGATAGACAGCCAGTTTTGTTTTACCAGGTTTCGTTTTTTCTTTTTTCACACTTTTGTTATGTAGGCTAGGCGTTAGTCACAAACCGCACCTCTCTATAACAAAGGCTCAGTCTTTTGTTATGCAGTCTATTCTTAGTCTTAAGCCTCACCTTACCATATTAATAAAAAGTGTGCCTTTCCGGGCCCTTCCCCCCTCAACCAGTATATATACGGAGTGGTAGCTCTTGTAATCTCTCATTTACTTGATACAGCTGTCGCGGCTGTGACGGTTCCACCTGAAGACGGAAGCTTGTGTTGCCTCCGAAACGTCGTGATTTTTATTTTTTTAAATTTTTATTTTAATTTTATTTTACTTTTATTAATTTTAATTTAATTTTTTTACCTACGTGACTTTACCGAAAAAACCTAAGAATCTGATTCTAACGTTTATTCATGGGGCGCCGTCTTCACCCTCTCAAGGCGCTCCGTCACACGGCTTACGCGGGGTGGTGGCGCGGAACGGTAGGGTGTGTAGTTGGCGCGGGGCTGTGCTTACGAGGTATGAGAGAGAGAGAGCGGCGATGGGAGGGTTTCGATTTAAAGCTTTCGTGACTGCAGGGATTCATCTTCTTGGTTCTTTCGGTAAAGTCACGTAGAAGGGAAATAATAAAATAATAAAAATAAAACATAATATCGGTAAAATCACGTAGAAGGGAAATGATAAAATTAATAAAAATTAAACATATTATGTTTTATTTTTTATTTAAAGCTTTCGTGACTGCAGGGATTCATCTTCTTAGTTCTTTCGGTAAAGTCACGTAGAAGGGAAATAATAAAATAATAAAAATAAAACATAATAAAATAATTCTCACTATTATGTTTTATTTTTATTATTTTATTATTTTCCTTCTACGTGACTTTACCGAAAGAAACACGAAGATGGGAGGGTTGCTTAGGAGAGGGCGAGGGGCAGCCGCAGAGGAAGAGAACGGGCGATGGAAATGAGGTGAGGGTTTAAGAGAGGAACGGATGGAGATTAAGGACGGCGAATGCTTAGTGTACAGGGGCAGTGGTAAGTCTATGGGCAGTGTTGAGTCTATGGGCAGTGTTGAGTCTATGGGCAGTGTTGAGTCTATGGGTAGTGGTTAGTCTATAGGCAGTGCTGAGTCTATGGGCAGTGCTGAGTCTACGGGCAGTGTTGAGTCTATAGGCAGTATTGAGTCTATAAGCAGTGTTGAGTCTATTGACAGTGCTGCTTCATGTACAGGGGAAGTTCCCTCCACTGGAGGGTTTGCAAAGAAGAAGAAGGACCGATAACGCGATTGGGCACCTGGACAAGAGAGAGCCAGAGACACAGAGACGGAGAGAGGGGAATGGAGAGAGGAAGGGACGTGGAAGGAAATGCGAGACACCCGAAGCAAACCCTCGTGGTAAAGGCGCCGACTTTGAATTGCCGATGAGGGATGAACTCCGGATGAGAAAATATCTCGGGAAATTTTAATCGTCTCGCAAACGAACGCGTCCTTCACGCTGACGACGATGAAAGTGACATCACCCAACGCGCGGTCAACTAGCGTTATGCCACAACGCGGCTGGAAGAAAAACAAAACTCAACACACGCAAGACACACAAGAACCGTGCCGCGGGGGCACTAAAAACGCAGCAAAATAATCGAGGCGGGGCCCCCCACCAACAGACGCTGCCGCCTTGCGAGGGGAAGCCCCCGGCGACGCAGGCCAACAACACAAGCCAGCCACGCAGGCCAACAACACAAGAGCCGCGGTACCGTGAATGAAAAAAATTAACCCGTAAAAACAAAGTTTTTCACTATAAATCCTTTATATGCGTGGCGGCTAGAGTCCTCTCGTCCTCTGGCTTGAGATGGCTGCCACCTATGGGTCAGATGATTGCAAGCCACCATTAAGCAATTGGTAATTAAATATAATAATAAAAAATTCCCGAACATTAATTGTCACGCACAACGAGTCTGTGTGGTAAATGTCAGCTCGATTGGATCACGGGAAGTGGGTTAAAAAACGACCGAAAGATTTGCACGGTCGTAAGCGCGCAAGCAAGCAAGTGAACTTAATATAAAGGATTTAAAAAAGAAACTCGACGTGAAAAAATGTTACCTGCCCCCAGCGAGTGGCAAGAAAGGGGGGGGGGCGCTATAACGGGATAAAATGAATCCGTGACAGAATTAATGATACATTATGTTTATGTTTAGGCCCACATATGGAGTAATTTGGCGTGGCTTTGCCCCTTATATGAAATACTGAGACGGGTATCGATGTGTTTTTAATGATCCAATGGTCGATCCAACGGGAATCGACCGATTAAATTCCCTGTGTCTGTGTGTTCAAGCATGGATCAAGCATGGATCGAGCTTTGACACTTTGAATACAAAATGTTTTAAATCGGTTAAGTGATTCCTGTCATTAATTCTAGATTTGAAGCTTTCGTGACTGCAAGGATTCATATTCTTAGGTTTTTTCGGTAAAGTCACGTAGGTAAAACATCAAAATTAATTAAAATAAAATAAAATAAAAATCCGAAATGTCGTGATTTTTATTTTATTTTATTTTCATTAATTTTGATGTTTTACCTACGTGACTTTACCGAAAAAAACCTAAGAATATGATTCCTTTCATGTGATTTCTGTATCTAAAAGATCGAAAAAAGCCCCCATTTCCGCATTAACATAATTCATTCTGCCGGGGATTCGTTTCATCCCATCGCAGCGCCTAATCGATGGAGCCGGCGCTGTCCGTGAGTCCGCGAGTTCGCGCGCGAGGTGGGCTTACAGTGGGGTGAGGTGCCCTCCCCCAGCACTCCCACCCCTACCCCTGCCATCCACCCACTCCAGCCCACCCACCCACCCCTTTGATGTACACCTCGGAGGCTGTTTAGAAAGCGAAGTTGTAAACAACCGGTGCTTCGGCACTCTGCGAGGCTTTTTTGCCGTTTGCACTGTTGTTCTGTTTTGATTAAAAATAGATTTTCCTCCCCCCCCCTGCCCCCCGCAGCCAGCAGCCAGCCCCCACCCCCCCGGCCCCCTCGCACACGGAGGGAGAGAGAGCGAATGGGCGCGCCACGCACTGCCGAGCGCTCTACGCTCGCCACGCTCTCAGAAACGGCGCATGATGGGGCAGCCAGGCAGGAAGCCAGGTCGCTAGGCAGCCAGGCAGGAAGCCAGGTCGCTAGGCAACCAGGCAGGTAGCCAGGTCGCTAGGCAGCCAGGCAGGAAGCCAGGTCGCTAGGCAACCAGGCAGGCAGCCAGGTCGCTAGGCAACCAGGCAGGTAGCCAGGTCGCTAGGCAGCCAGGCAGGTAGCCAGGTCGCTAGGCAGCCAGGCAGGAAGCCAGGTCGCTAGGCAACCAGGCAGGAAGCCAGGTCGCTAGGCAACCAGGCAGGAAGCCAGGTCGCTAGGCAACCAGGCAGGAAGCCAGGTCGCTAGGCAACCAGGCAGGCAGATAGCCAGCCAGCCAGGCAGCCAGGCAGGCAGGAAGCCAGGCAGGCAAGTCTACAGGCAGACAGCCAAGTCGCCAGGCCACTAGGCAGGCAGAGGCTCATCCAACATTTGATATTGTTGTGACAAAATCTGAAGGCGACACAAACAAACAAAAAAAAATGGACAAACCCGGGTCTGGTGAAATATTAAATATTCCCGATGAATAATTAACACGCTGGGTACCACGCGCCCGTCATGCAACACAAGCATCAGAGGCGGCGCGCAGTCTCTATCAGCAGCCGGATGAGCGCCTCAGATTCGGCCAATTGCAATCCACGCACGTGTCCGCGTGTGGGGAGCGACAGAGCGGTGGTCAGCGCACCGCACACGGCCACCAACACCCAGTGACGATTATCTGAACCGGTCCGGGGCCTCCCCTGGGTCGACTCAGCCTTAAACGAGTACCCGGTGCGGTGCGTAGTAAACATCGACACTAGCACGGACATACGGACGTACACACGCACAGACGCACGCAAGTACGTGCGTACAGTGCGGTGTGCAGTAAACGTGGCCACTGGGGAGACAAAGGCGGCCGGTACCTGGCGTGGTGCTGGCCACCCACCCCCTCGTGTGCCACTGTGCCGGCCTTCATAGGTGCTCGCTACTCGCTAACAGGCAGTTAAAGCTATACCTGGGGGGGTGGGATTGCTAAATGTGTCTTTGTCTTGTGCGCGCACGTGTACATGAGCGTGTGCGTAAGTGTTCTGTGCGCGTTATGCAACCCGGCAGCCTGCGACGGAATTGAATGAACGTGGGCGCACGTTTAAGTGTTACGCGTGGACACTGTGAGAACGCTCTCACAGTCGGCAAACGATGACGGATGAAGAGGCTGGAAATGCAATCGGCGGTTTCGGCTGGCCCAGGGGTTTCTCGACTTGCTGGCCACTAGGAGCTCAACGTCTCGCCAAGGATGGCTAGGAGATGTTAACTTGCCTCGCGCCCGGCATGCCGGAGGGTTTTGGGTTCGATCCCGACCCTGACGATGCCTGTATATTTGGATATTCTTAGGTTTTTTTCGGTAAAGTCACGTAGGTAAAAAAATTTAAATTAATAAAAGTAAAATAAAATAAAAATCATGACGTTTCGGAGGCAACACCAGCTTGCGTCTTCAGGTGGAACCGTCACAGCCCGACAGCTGTATCAAGTAAATGAGAGATTACAAGAGATACCACTCTGTTTATATAATGGTTGAGCGGGGGGGAATATGAATCCTTGCAGTCACGAAAGCTTCAAATCTGTATATTTGGAGTTTGCGTGTTCTTCCCGTGGTCGTGTGAATTGTTCTCCGGGTTTTTTTACGCGCTTTTATACTGGTAGGGACCTACTGGTTACACCAGCCCACAGGGGATTATTGTGTCCGTCGTGCAGGGAGGGGCTGGGTGGGGAGGGAGGGGTTTAGAGGGGTGGGTGGGGAGGGAGGGGCTGAGTGGGGAGTGTGGGGCTGGGTGGGGAGGGTGGGGAGGGGCTGGGTGGGGAGGGTGGGGCTGGGTGGGGAGAGAGGGGAGGGGCTGGGTGGGGAGGGTGGGGCTGGGTGGGAATGGGAGGGTGGGGCTGGGTGGGGGCTGGGTAGGGGAGAGGCTGGGTGGGGAGGGGCTGGTCACCCCGTGGTGCCCTTATCAAACTCAACGTTTAACCTACTCACGCCGGCTTGTGCCCGCCCTCACAGTCGGGCATATTAGCGGAATACACCACGCCGCCGTTGACCCTGGCCATTGACCGAGCAACCCAACGTTCCTACCAGCTCCCTCCGCAGGACAATGTGTTTTAACTCACTCTGTCTGTAGTATCCTCAACTCTGTGTGTTGTCGTATCCTCAAATCTTGAAACTCAATTTTAACCCACTTCCCAATGTCGTATCGACTGCAAACTTGATATACGTATGTCATACTGATGACAATACTATATTCTATCATAAAAAATAAATAAATACGTTTACGCTATATTTTTTATCTTATGTTTCGGCTTGGGTCTAATGGTCCACGCTCAACTGCCGTTGGCTGTAAATCACCATGGTCCCTTACGTTATGGCAAGCTTCGGGGCCACTTCTTGGAGTCGGGGAGTTCTGCCATTACTCGTACGGTACATTTCATTAAAGCGTGTTTTTTTAAAAGTATTTTTTAAATATCTCTTATTCCCTCCGTAATGTTACGCGATCAGAGTACAGGTAGTCCCCTACTTACGATATTTCGTTCTTACGATGGCGATTCGACAAAATTGCCATCAACAACCTAACATCGTTCAAGTATGCAGACGACAGACAGAATCTTGGTGAGTCCAGTACAATATGATACGTTACGATACGTTCAATGCATGTGTGATACGTAGCTTCAGCGATTTCATTTTAAGGTTACCACGATAAATTGCTCTGTTTTGCTGAATTATCACCGTTCTTTAAGACTCCTGGGTAGGCGAGGCCATCTTCGACTTACGATATTTTCGACTTACGACGATGGGGTCGTCGTAACGCATCTCTGTCGTTAGTAGAGGACTACCTGTATTTGGCAGCTGACATACATTCCCACGTGACGATGGTGGTGATGAGCCACTTCGTTTGCGATGACCAGGTCACTTCTGATAGCTTAACCGGGCCTTGTCTGGTAAAATAAATAAAAAGTTACAAATATCTGTACCACGCCTGTAGTTTGTGTTGTTATTGCTGTCGTTAGTACAAATACCTCAGTGGGCTTTGCCTGGTTTGGATGATGGGTTTGTTTTTTTTGGCATGTGTTTGGGTGATGTGTTTACCTTTCTTGTAATTTGCACCACGATCGTGTTTTCGTATTGTTTGTTCTCCGTAATAAGAGGTTGTTTGGGTTATAATCGCGTAAATGTGCGTAGTTAAACCCGCCACCACCCGACACAGTTAATTAGTAAGTGGTTTGTCACGTGAACAAACCATGCCAATTTGTTACTAGTACAGCACCCGCCGGTGTGTTGGAGATTAAATCCACAATTGTGGGTTTACAATATCATTGTAGGTTTAGAATATCATTGTGGGTTTACAATATCATTGTGGGTTCACAATATAATTGTGGGTTCACAATAGAATTGTGGGTTCACAATATAATTGTGGGTTTACACAACAATATCGTGGTTTTATTGGTCGCGAAAGCCGACACGTGAAACTGTTCTCGTGACGTTATCCCGTGGCCACCTGCTGGACATCCGTGAAAAAAAAAGCTTTACAGCTCATCGGATTCCTCCTGCAAGTTTAAATAAAATATTCTGATTCTGAGAATTCGCGTTCGTGCAGTAACGGCTGTCAACGCAGGCCCGCAGCAACGGTCAGCATCATCACCAGAATTATAATTTGATTTCACCCCACACCTCAACCCCCCAAGGAGATGTTACCACTTACCCACCCCCAACACAACCCCCCCTACCACCCCATTTCAAATTATAGTTCGCTTTGCCTTTCGGCATGGACCTCGTCCGTGTATTTGTGAGGTCGTTCGCCTGCCGGTCGCTACAGCCGTGATTCGTCCGCGGTCCGTTAAGATGCTCACCTTTGCAGTGGCGTTCAGCCACAACACGGAATGGAGCGCGCACTTTGACTGGAACGTGGAGTTGGGGGGGAGGGAGCAACGTGGTGGAAACCGCGTGCGAGGATTTAAATGCACCGCAACACGGCATGGAGCGCGCACTTTGACTGGAACGTGGAGTTGGGGGGAGGGAGCAACGTGGTGGAAACCGCGTGCGAGGATTTAAATGAACCACAACACGGCGTGGAGCGCGCGCTTTGACTGGAACGTGGAGTTGGGGGGAGGGAGCAACGTGGTGGAAACCGCGTGCGAGGATTTAAATGCACCGCAACACGGCATGGAGCGCGCACTTTGACTGGAACGTGGAGTTGCGGGGAGGGAGCAACGTGGTGGAAACCGCGTGCGAGGATTTAAATGCACCGCAACACGGCATGGAGCGCGCGCTTTGACTGGAACGTGGAGTTGGGGGGGAGGGAGCAACGTGGTGGAAACCGCGTGCGAGGATTTAAATGCACCGCAACACGGCATGGAGCGCGCGCTTTGACTGGAACGTGGAGTTGGGGGGAGGGAGCAACGTGGTGGAAACCGCGTGCGAGGATTTAAATGCACCGCAACACGGCATGGAGCGCGCGCTTTGACTGGAACGTGGAGTCGGGAAGCAACGTGGTGGCACAGTGCGTTAAATGAACACACGGCCTGGAGCGCGTGCTTTTAACAGAACGTGGAGTTGGGGAGATGCAACGTTAGTGGCGCCGTGCGTTAGGATTTAAACGAACCACAACACGGCCTGGAGTTTGCTTTGGCGGAACGTGGAGTCGGGGAAGCAACGTGGTGGCACAGTATGAGGATTTAAATAAACCGCAACACGGCCTGGAGTTTGCTTTGACGGAACGTGGAGTGGGGGAGCAACGTGGTGGCACAGTGAGGATTTAAATGAACCGCAACACGGCATGGAGTTTACTTTGACGGAACGTGGAGTGGGGGAAGAAACGTGGTGGCACAGTGTAAGGATTTAAAAGAACCACAACACGGCATGGAGTTTGTTTTGATGGAACATGGAGTGGAGGAGCAACGTGGTGGCAGTGTGAGGATTTAAATAAACCGCAACACGGCATGGAGCGTGTGCTTTGAAGGGAACATGGAGTGTGGGCAGTGCAACCGCACGAGCCGCGCGACACGGCATGGAGTCATTCTCGACGGAGGCGGATTCGATCGATCGAGGGTTTTTGGCGGATTAAACAAAATGCTGTTGTTAAACATTGCTCAATAAAGGGCTAGAGGCTAATGGACTGCATTTATTCGTGTTTATTTATATTATTGTTGCCGTTTATTTGACAACGGAGGGATGGATTTTTTAAAAATATGTTTTTTGTCTCTTAATTCGCGTTCGGTGATCTTAGGGAGGATTTTTTACTGGTAGGAACCTCCTGGTTACACCAGCCCACAGGGGATTATTGTGTCCGTCCGTCCGTCGTTCATCCAAAAATGGGAGGGGTGGGGCTGGGTGGAGAGGGGAGGGTGGGGAGGGGCTGGGTGGGGAGAGTGGTGAGGGGGAGGGTGGGGCTGGGTGGGGAGGAGCTGCTGTTGTTGCTGCTGATGATGCTGCTGCTGCTACTGCTGTTGCTGCTGATGATGATGCTGCTGCTATTGATGTATCTGCTGTTGTTGCTGCTGTTGCTACTGCTGCTGTTGCTGCTGCTGTTGCTGCTGATGATGCTGTTGCTACTGATGATGCTGCTATTGATGATGCTGCTGCTGTTACTGCTGCGGCTGCTGTTGCTGCTACTGCTGTTGCTGCTGATGATGCTGTTGCTGCTGATTATGCTGCTGCTGTTGCTGCTACTGCTGTTGCTGCTGATAATGCTGTTGCTACTGATGATGATGCTGCTATTGATGTAGCTGCTGTTGTTGCTGCTGTTGCTGCTGCTGCGGCTGCTGCTGTTGCTACTGCTGCTGTTGCTGCTGATATTTAAGTACCGTTTCAAGTACCGTTTCTTTACCAAGTTTACCGAACTCCACTGAACCTCGAGCTCCCAACCATGTTCGCCCAGACGCCTGCATCGATCATGGCTGATGATAACGATTGTGTGACAACACGTGGTTGGCTTCTATACAAATGAAATTGCAAGATAATATCCCATCAACAGTGGTCAGCATTGCACTTTTGAATCTACATTTTTTTAAATCCTTTATATTAAGTTCGCTTGCTTGCGTGCTTGCTTGCTTACGACCGTGCAAACCTTTCGGTCGTTTTTTTAACCCACTTCCCGTGATCCAATCGAGCTGACATTTTGCACACAGACTCGTTGTGCGAGACAATTAATGTTCGTGAAAAAAAAATTCAAAAATTTTACACTGTTTAGGGAAAACAAATTAAATATTTAATTACCAATTGTTTAATACTGCAGACAATCATCTGACCCATAGGTGGAAGCCATCTCAAGCCAGAGGACGAGAGGACTCTAGCCGCCACGCATATAAAGGATTTAGAGTGAAAAACTTTGTTTTTACGGGTTATACTTATTTAAAGTCAATTCTTTTGAACTGATTTTATTTGCGTTTAGTTTTGTTGTCCAACCCCCCCCCCCCCCTGTCACTCCGATGATCAGAATCAGCATGTTTATTTCAGACTGCAGGAGGAATCCGACGGAGCTATTGAAGCTCTTTTTATTACTACACGCTTTTATTTAACTCACTCTGTTGTTATTGTCGTTGTTGTATCCTCAAATCTTGTAACTCAATTTTACGTGGTATCGACTGCAAGCTTGGTATACTTATGTCATACTGATGACAATGCTATATTTTATCATTAAAAATAAAATACAAACATTTAAACCATCTTTTTTTATATGTTATGTTTCGCCTTGGGTCTATTTGTCCACGCTCATCTCACGTTGGCTGTAAATCGATGGGGGGGGGGCGTCTTGGTGGAAAGGGGCCCGAGTCACCACGCAAGAACCCACGGACAAAAACAAAACCACATTCAGACGCTGTCTTTCCGACACACCTGTTCTTCACCTGAGGACGGCTGCTTGCGTTGTGGCCGAAACGTGAGAATTATTTTATTATCTTATATTTTTATTATTTTATTTTTTCCCTTCTACGTGACTTTACCGAAAGAACCAAGAAGATGAATTTTATTTCATTATGTTTAATTTATTATTATTTTATTATTTCCCTTCTACGTGACTTTACCGAAAGAACCAAGAAGATGAATTTTATTTTATAATGGTTTATTTTTATTATTTTATTATTTCCCTTCTACGTGACTTTACCGAAAGAACCAAGAAGATGAATTTTATTTTATAATGTTTTATTTTTATTATTTTATTATTTCCCTTCTACGTGACTTTACCAAAAGAACCAAGAAGATTAATTTTATTTCATTATGTTTTATTTTTATTATTTTATTATTTCCCTTCTACGTGACTTTACCGAAAGAACCAAGAAGATGAATTTTATTTCATTATGTTTTATTTTTATCATTTTATTATTTCCCTTCTACGTGACTTTACCGAAAGAACCAAGAAGATGAATTTTATTTCATTATATTTTCTTTTTATTATTTCCCTTCTACGTGACTTTACCGAAAGAACCAAGAAGATGAATTTAATTTCATTATATTACATTTTATTATTTTATTATTTCCCTTCTACGTGACTTTACCAAAAGAACCAAGAAGAACAAAACCACCGTCAACCCCTCCCCGCGACGCGGACCCAACGCTGCATCAGCGTCAAACTCGCCCGCCTGCTCGCTCCACGCGGAGGCTCGTAAAAGATTTACAGAGCACTCGGCAACCTCGTCACCCGCCCTCGCCCTCCCTAAACCCACCGCGATACGGCGGCGTTCGAGGACAAAGGACCGTCCGAAGGCGCTCGCGCGTGCAGAGAAGGAGCCAGAGAGCAGGAGGGACGCGTCGGCGTGGCGAGATGAACTCGGCTTGCGCCGTGAGCGGCAGAGGCGGCGGGGCGGGGGGCTGGGGGAGAATCAGAATAGTTCTACTGGAGAAAATCTGATGAGCTAACAAGCTCTTTTTCACAGATTAAACTAATTCTTTTTATTTGACCGCGCGTAAGTCCCACTGAGCTATCTATATGCATTTTTTCAGAATATTTATACTGGAGGAATTCGATGAGCTGTAAACATTAACCCGTAAAAACAAAGTTTTTCACTCTAAATCCTTTATATGCGTGGCGGCTAGAGTCCTCTCGTCCTCTGGCTTGAGATGGCTTCCACCTATGGGTCAGATGATTGTCTGCAGTATTAAACAATTGGTAATTAAATATTTAATTTGTTTTCCCTAAACAGTGTAAAATTTTTGAAAAAAATTGTTCACGAACATTAATTGTCACGCACAACGAGTCTGTGTGCAAAATGTCAGCTCGATTGGATCACGGGAAGTGGGTTAAAAAACGACCGAAAGATTTGCACGGTCGCAAGCACGCAAGCACGCAAGCAAGCGAACTTAATATAAAGGATTTAACAAAGCAAATTTTTGCACAGATGAAACTAATTCTTTTTATTTGACCAGATAAGGCCCCACTGAGCACTCGATGTAGCTCTTTTTCAAAAGCGGCCTGACTATCACAAATGACAGCTCAATGAAGTGGCTTTTAATAAAAGTTCAGATTAGAATTATCTGCCAGTCATCTCAGTCAGTCAACCCATGGCACCGTGGCCTTCCTGCCAGCGGGCGTTCGACACTTCACGTGGCTTTAAAAGTGCACATAGCCTGGCACAAGCGCCGTGGTCACGTCACTGCCACTTAGTGACGAATGGTGGTTGTTGTTGTTGCCGGGGAGCGGTAGTGTAGCGGGTTAACGCGCTGCGCTACGGACCCGGGGACTCGAGTTCCGATTCCCGCTCGCAGCCACCACCAACACCAGTGACGATAATGATCTAAAACCGGTCCTTGGCCTCCTCCCCTACGTTGGCTCAGCCTCAAATGAGTACCTGGTACAATGTGTCAAAACATCACCACTGGGGAGACAAAGGCAGCAGGGCTGGCGTGGTGCTAGCCACCCCCACGCCGTCGTGTGCCATTCCGGCCCTCATAGGTGGTTGCTAGCAGCACTTGGCCCAGCAGTCTGTTAAGGCTATACGGGGGATCTTTATCTTTTTTGTGAGGGCAGGAGAAAGGTGTGGGGAGAGAGATGGTGGGTAGTAGGAGGGGAGGGGGGAAATAACTCATCGTGGTCACGTGGGCCGTTCCAGGCCATCACTGCGCATCGCATGATAATAAAGCAGGGGATGGGATGTGCAAATCCTGACCGTTTTGTGGTCTTGTAAATGCAATGGTACGTACAGTCGTGTTCAGCCCTTCGTTGTTAATCCGCTGCCTTGCCACGGCAGGCATGTGGGTTTGTTCACGGATGATTGTTTGGCCACACTGTTCTTTCACGGTGATGGTCAGTCGGCTCCGGTGTAACAACAAAGGTCTCACTGCGAATCAGTCGGGCGGCATTATATTCTCATCGGCTGCAAATAATGCTGTGTGGAAGCTTACCTGGTCTGTCGCTCCACATGAAGCTTCGGGTCTTCTCGGCCACAGTAATATCCTCCCCTTTCTACGCTTGTGAAACGTGGAACCCCCTAATTGAACATCTTCGCCGGTTCGAAACATTCAGGCTGGCCTGCCTACGATCCATCCTGGGTTTAACCACCCTGGATTGTGTGAGGAGCTCACAAATCCTCAAAAGGTCTGGACACATGGGCATAAACGAACACAACACAGGCTGGAGAAGAGATAGACTGATGTGGTACGGGAGGATGTGGAGCTGAGTGGACTTGCCGATGACTGGGACCAGCAGTGTCAAGATCGGCCTCTATGGAGGAAGCTTGTGAAGGACGCTGCTACTGGGCAGTTGGAGGCAGTGGCTCTCCCAACAACAACAACGGAGGGCAGAGGAGCTACACTCACAACAACGAGCGGAGCGCCGGGCAGCTAAAATGCAGTCAAACGACGGCACCTGGGTCTTGTCCCGTGACCCCTCACATGTGCATTGACTTTGTACTTCCGATTTAAAGCTTTCGTTACTTGCAGGGATTCATCTTCTTGGTTCTTTCGGTAAAGTCACGTAGAAGGAAAATAATAAAATAATAAAAATAAAACATAATAAAATAATTCTCACGACGTTTCGGCCACAACGCAAGCAGCCGTCTTCAGGTGACATTCAGACTCTGCCTTCTCGACAGACCTGTTCTCCACCTGAAGACGGCTGCTTGCGTTGTGGCCGAAACGTCGTGAGAATTATTTTATGTTTTATTTTTATTATTTTATTATTTTCCTTCTACGTGACTTTACCGAAAGAACCAAGAAGATATCTTTGTACTGTTTGCCTTTTGGTGTTCTCTGGTCTGACACTGGTGAGACGAGGCCATAAAAAATCTTTCTCTCGTGTAGGCCAATCAGTTTAAAAAACAATCACTCGCATTATTATCAGAGCATGTTTGTTTGCATGCTCACCACAAGCACGTCTGCCTAATGCACACTTGATGATTCCTTTGCAAAAGGAATCTATTTGGTGTTTGAACATCTTGACGCAAGAAAGGGTAAAACCCATTCTTATTTTCCATACTTTGACACCGGCAAAAAAGGTCCCACGATACAAATGAATTGATCTGTAAATTTAAAAGCGAGTGTTATGCTTAGGATACACGCATTTAAATGTCAGTCGAGGTATAAATTATTAATGGTTTATGCAAAGTATATACTGTACCGTATACACATACACACATGCGAATCATATATTTATGATAATGCAATCAACGAGTTGGAACAAATGAGATGTTGAAGCCTAAACTGACGGAAAAAAAAAACATTTCTAATCGAATCGGGACCCGGAATGGCGACGATTCGTCGCATCACCGGGTGAGTGGCAGTTTTTACCGAGGGTGTCTCCTTACGCGTCTAATTATTTTCACACGCGAGTACGAGAATGACAACACCGCCGTGTGACCTTTATGCAAAGGACAACATTTTTCGTATAATTGGCGACTTCTCTTCATAGCGCAGGACGAGAAACATCTTTCCACCAAGGCACGAGTTTCTGATCAAAAACTACGGAGATGTTTCTTAATTTTAAGGACAAGTAAGGACAAGATTTATATATACACTAGCCGGGGGGGGTGGCGGTGGAGGGGTAGCAGAGTGAAGGCCAGTTTAAAGAGGTGAGTTTTCAAGACGGGAATTAAATATAGCTGACGATCTTATTAATGTGTCATTGTTTGCATTTTGAGTGACACGGGTGGGAGTTTCTTTTGGGGGATGGGGGGTGGGTGAGTGGGTTGGTTGGTGGGTGGGTGGAAGCAAGACCCTTTCAAATATCACTTGCCACTGATGTTAGCCGTGGCTCGAATTCGAACTCGAGTCGCTGGGTTCGTAGCACTGCGCGTGAACCATTGCACCACCCCAGCCACCACCTCCGACCCGAGTTCGATACCAAGCCGAGGCTCACATCCGTGTCGGGTGATATCTCAACCAAGTGATTTACATTTTCTCCTTTGTAACAGTCATAATAGTGAGAAGCACACACACGTGAATAACTTACAGCTCTGTCAAATCACTGCTGCATGAAGACCTCTGTAAGCCGTGTCAGTCAAAGGGCTTTCTCTAGCTCAGGACTGGTCCAGATATCATTCGCCACTGATATGTTAGCGGTGGTCAAAAAAATCGAGAACCGGTGACCGGGATTTTAGCACTGCACACGAACTTTCGCACCGCCGTTACAATCCCAGACACCACCTCCGAACCCTCAGTTCGATACCCGGCCAGGGCTAAGATGCGTGTCGAGTGACATCTGAACTGCTCCTGGGTTACCAAACCCCTTTCGGCAAGATGCAGTGATTTTAACTTATCAATCGCAGGCGTTTCGTAACAATGCCACGTGTCTCCATGCCAACAGGTGCGAGGAGGGGGTGGGGGGGACGTGATGTCATCGTCCTGTGAAGTCAATTCCCACGACGCCGTATTTTTCCCCGTACACAAAAAAATCCCCACAAAAATAAACAATTCGGCAGTAAAATAAGCATAGATTTTACCCTTTCTGGCACCAAATAGATACCTTTTGCAAGCCATCAAGTCTGCAGTAGCCGCACCTATCATGCAAATAAACATGCTCTGATATTAATGTGTGCACTGTCCTTGAAACAGAGACAGCCGTCTGCATCGTGGCCTTGTCTCAAGTTTTCAAGTTTTTCAAGTTTCATTTATTAGGTGTAGCCCTGTGAGCCATGCGGCTCTTGAGTCGGGTGCAACCGCAACAAACAAAATATGAACAGAGAACATCTTAAAGCGACGACGCGCAACAGAAACATCCTGGAAAAACAGCAAATCTTCCAGAAAAAAAAACACTATTACAACGCTGTGTGCAAAAATCCCAATATGATGCAAGTCAAACAATAACAACCATAAGACATAATCATAGGGTTTTTCCCCTTTTTCCCGGCAACAAAACTGAAACCTTTTCACAAGGATTCATGTCTGCATTAACCACAATACTTGCAGTCAAAATGCAAACAAAAAACACACTATGATAATATATGCATTGCAGACATTAATCCTTGTAAAAAGGCCCAAGCCCTGCCGCCAAAAAAAAGGGAAAACCCCTATTATTATATTTTGGTACTGGCAAAGGAGGTCTAATGATGAACCATAAGACAATTTAGATTAAAGTTATCAGGCCAACTCCGCACTTCTGCAAGAAACATGGCACCACTGTTCGCAAACCAGAGAATAACGCTGAAAGGGGAAAAGTACAAAGATAATGCAAGTCTCAGAGCACTTAAAGTTCGGCTCGAGCAGCAGTTATATCTACGGGATACCTAGGACTGAAGCTTTCGTGACCGCAGGAATTACTATACTCATTAGTTATTTCGGTAAAGTCACGTATGTAGAAATATAATTACATTGAAATAAATCACGACGTTTCGAACGCAACACAAGCGCTCATCATCACCATGGGAACCTCATTTGCCAGTAAAAATATGATAATTGTTTTTTTTTTACCCTTCTATCTGGCAACAAAACTGACACCTTTTTACAAGGAGTCATGTTTGCATAGACCGCAATACCTGCAGTCATAATACAAACAAAAGACATGACTCTGATAATGTGCACTGTCCTTGAAGTTGATTGGTCCACACCCGAGACAGCTTTCCTTAGAGCTCATCATCAGGTAAAAATGGGGCAAAACACACAGTGAGGGAACACACAGAGGGACATCACACACAGTGCACGGAGTTTGCCGTTCTCTGTTTGCTCTGTGCGTGATGTCCCTCTGTGCGTTCCTTCACTGTGTGTTTTGCCCCATTTTCACCTGATTATGAGCGCTTGTGTTGCGTTCGAAACGTCGTGGTTTATTTCAATGTCATTTTATTTCTACATACGTGACTTTACCGAAAGAACCGATGAGTATTGGATACCTTTTTAAATCCTTCATATTAAGTTCACTTGCTTGCTTGCTTGCGCACTTACGACCGTGCAAATCTTTCGGTCGTTTTTTTACCCACTTCCCGTGATCCAATCGAGCTGACATTTTGCACACAGACTCGTTGTGCGTGACAATTTATATTCGTGAAAATTTTTTCCGTAACTTTACACTTTTTAGGAATTTTTTTTATATTTAATTACCAATTGCTTAATGGTTTCAGGCAATCATCTGACCCATAGGTGGTAGCCATCTCAAGCCAGAGGACGAGAGGACTCTAGCCGCCACGCATATGAAGGATTTATAGTGAAAAACTTTGTTTTTACGGGTTAATTTTTTTATTGCCATAAAGGGTCAAATCTCTTCCTACTATCCGTCATTATTGATACTGGCTAAAAGGTCCCGTAGATAAACATATTTTATACGATTTCGAGTCTTAGGCCCCGGATTTCACATTGGGTTGGTTTTTGCCATCACCACCACCATCATCATTTACCCCCACTTCTATTTAAGACCGGAAACAGGAGGGATAATTTCTCCACAACTCTAGGCTGTCGCCATGATGAGGCTGCTTGTCGTTGTTGTTGTAATCACCGGCAAAATGTCACGCAGCTATTCGAATTGTAAAATGTTGTCGTGGGTTTAAATTCTCCAACACACACACAACCGGTTAGTGCTGAACCAGTAAAACGAATAGGGCCGCGTTTTGTTTACGAGACAAACCTTTACAAAACTTCTCGATTTGAAGCTTTCGTGACTGCAAGGATTCATACTCTTAGGTTTTTTTTTCGGTAAAGTCACGTAGGTAAAAAAAAATTTTTACCTACGTGACTTTACCGAAAAAATACTTTACAAAACTGGCCGTGTCAGGGTGGTGGTGGTGGCGGGTTTTAACGGGCACGTTTAAATTTACACAATATAACCACCCAACATAAAAAAACCCTCCATTAAGGACCATCATCATCGCCATCGTTCTAAAACTTCCAGACTCTACCGCAATGACGTAATAAGACCGCCTGTTCCATTTTTGCTGCCCCGTCAAAGCAACCCACCCAAAATTGCCACCACCTAAAGCAATTTCAACGGCAAAGTCTGCCCACCAAAAGCAACAAAAAACTCGGTCCTCCCATTGCCGGCCAGATTACATTGTGATGCAATGGGGGGGGGGGGCGCGGGGGGCAAAAATCATGGCGACAAGGCATTGCATCGCCCTCTTTTGGAGCCGCAAGCATTTTCTCACCGCATCCTATATGCACGCCGTGGCCGACCGACCGACTGTCCATCACAAACACAAATGCCACGATGCCTTGGATCGTGCCTGGGGCCGGCGACAAAAAAGGTCACCGCCCGCTCGCTAACCTATGGTGGCCCGGGGGGGGGGGGGGTTCACTTTTAAAAAAGAAAAAAAAGTCCACCGTGGAGAACCACCTCAACACCCCTCGCCTGTAAGTACGTACGTACGTACGGTCTCTGTTCTCTCCTATAACGGCGCGTCTTGATTTCACGACGCCGATTGGAGGTGCGTAACGCGATTGACGTATCGTGGGAAATTATTTGTCGTTCATGACGCGGACGCGAGTTGGCCTTGACGCGATGGAGCAGAAAGGAACCGCTTAGCCCCTCTTCTCGGTTTTTTCCGGTAAAGTCACGTAGAAGGGAAGTAATAAAATAATAAAAATAAAACATAATAAAATTATTTTTGTTAAGGCGCTCTTCTTCCACCTCCAACCCAGCTTATATATAAGCTCCTAGCTTGGCAGTGTCTCATTCTTCACCTGAAGACGGCTGCTTGCGTTGTAGCCGAAACGTCGTGAGAATTATTTTATTATGTTTTATTATTTTATTACTTCCCTTCTACGTGACTTTACCGAAAAAACCAAGAAGATGAATCCCTGCAGTCACGAAATCTTTAAATCGAAATTGAACCGCTTAGCGGTCGTTGTGACGGCTGCCTCGTGGCGTAGCGGCGGCGTCGCGCAAAGCGTCGGGATGCTGCTGGATGCTTCTAGATTGCTACCCCACCGCGCGCGCCTCGGTCTTTGTTCGGGCCCTGCGTTATGCATCTCGCGCGTTATCACGCGACTGTTGCTTTACCCCCAATACGGTATATTACGCTGGTCAACAAAAAAAATACTTTTTTTTCTGGCCTGGACTTTTGCAGCTGTTTCAGACAAATTTCAGGGTGCTGATTCCAAATCTGATCTCAGATTTGCTCTATCACATCTCATTTTTAATGCTATCGGCATACCCCATTTTCATTGATTTTACCCGAAATTAACTCTGTCACTTATGATTGCAAGTTGTTGCGAGTCAGTGACTGCTTTGGTGTTAAAATACGGTGCTGTATTTTTAGGATAGTGTGTTTATAATATCATTTTATGCAGATATCCACATTTATTTAATATTTTTATTCTGCAGTTTTTATTGAAAATGCAATATTTGATATCTCAAAAACCTGATGTGATAGACAAAAACTGAGATTTGGAATCAGAACCCCAAAATTACCTTAAAACCGTTGGAATACCTTATGCCAGAAAAAGTGTGTTGACCAGTGGTATTTATTGCAACGCGGTTTTCTTCAGGAATGCGACTACGAGAAGCCAGCCGTGTTATAGGAGAACAGACTGTACGTTGAACTTCTTTCGCACCGTACGTAGCCAACCGTGGTAATCGGACGTCGCTTGTTGTTGTTTTTGTTCTTCAAATGAAAACTAAAAAGTCAAAATTTTTTTTTTCATATTCTTGGGTTTTGTCGGTAAAGTCACGTAGAAGGGAAATAATAAAATACTATTTATATTATTTTATAATATTACTAGCTGTACTACCCGGCTTCGCCCGGGACTTGTATCCACCACGGCCGGCCGCCTTTGTCTCCCCAGTGGCGATGTTAATACGCCACACCAGTTACTCGTTTGAGGCTGAGTCGACCTATGTGAGGTTCAAATAATCTTGATCGGTGGTGGCCATGAGCGGGAATCTAACTCGGTTCGCCGGGTTGGTAGCGCAGCGTAGCGTTAACCACTACACCCACCGCTCCTCACACACACAGACGCACACACACACAGACACACGCAGAAACACAGACAGACACAAAGACAGCACGCTAACCACTACACTACCGCTCCCCACACACCACACACGCAGACACACACACAGAACACACACACAGACAGACACACACACACAGACACACAGACAGCACGCTAACCACTACACTACCGCTCCCCACACACCACACACGCACACACACAGACACACACACAGACACACACACAGACACACACACACAGACACACACACACAGACACACACACACACAGACACACACAGGCAGCACGCTAAGCACTACACTACCGTTCCTCCTACACACCACGCACGCACACACACAGACACACACACACAGACACACACACACAGACACACACACACAGACACACACACAGACACACACACAGACACACACACACAGACACACACACAGACACACACACACAGACACACACACACACACATAGACACAGGCAGTACGCTAAGCACTACACTACCGTTCTCCCTACACAACACACGCGCGCGCGTCCATAGGTACACATACACGCGCTTGCTGCAGACACACACATACACACACATACATAACCGCACATACACACAAACACATACACACACATGCATACACACAAACATACACATACATACAAACACACACATACATACACAAAAACACTTACACAATACACACACACATACATACAGACACACACATACATACACACAAACACATACAGACACATACATACACACATACATACAGACACACAGACATACACATAAACACATACACACATAGTCATGACCCGGCTTTGCCCGGGACTTGTATCCACCACGCCCGGCCGCCTTTGTCTCCCCAGTGGCGATGTTAATACGCCACACCAGTTACTCGTTTTGAGGCTGAGTCCCTCCCTCGCCACTCTGCCTCCCTCGCCACTCTGCCTCCCTCGCCACTCTGTAGAGGACGTGAAATTTGTATGAATTTACCTCAGAGTGGCGTGTTGGGTGTCGAGGCCTAGCACCGTGCAGAGCCTCCCGCCTTGCCTGATTTTCCCACCCGGCGAACGCTGGGTACGGGTGCCGGTCCCCCCCCCCCCCCCCGCGCTATTAAAAATGGCGTCCACCCCGCGGAGAAAAGTTGCTACTCGTTGCCAGGGGCAACCGCCGTCCAATGAAAGCGGCGAAGGCGTGGCTAGCCGTTGCCAGGGGCAACCGCCGTCCAATGAAAGTGCAGTCCACACACACACACACAGACACACAGACATGAACGATTTTATATATATATATTATATTAATATAATATTAATATTTTTTATAATATTATATTATTATAATATTAAAATAATATTATATTATTATTTCCCTTCTACGTGACATTACCGAAAGCACCAAGAATATGATTGACAATTGTCTGGTTACGTGCCACGGGTGCAAGCTACGAGAGAGAGAGAGGGCGCGAGTCGGAGACTAATTCCCTGTAAATAAGTCACCCACGTTCGGGGCCTTACGAGTGAGGCTTAAGTTAAATGGTCGCAATTTTCCTACCCCGCGCGATATTGTTCGCAACAACAACGGCAACGGCGACAAACAGATGGTGCTGTCCGTGCTCCTTCGTTTATCATCGGGGGAAGGAAATTGCGCCGCCGTTCCGAAACACGCCACAACTTTGTTCGCAATCATTTTGATTAGTTTTTTTTTGTCGTCGTTTGTTGCTGCCGTATGCGAGGGGAAGCACTTTTGCTCGTGTTGAGGATCGTGGGTTTCGAATCTGTTGTTTCGGGTGCTTGTGGTGAAAAACTGGGTCCTCAATAAGGTTTCACCCTTTCTGGTAATGAAACAGGAGGTTCATCTTCTTGGTTCTTTCGGTAAAGTCACGTAGAATGGAAATAATAAAATAATAAAAAACATAATGAAATAATTCTCACGACGTTTCGGCCACAACGCAAGCAGCCATCCTCAGGTGGGGAACAGGTCTGTCGAGAAGACAGACTCTGTCTTCCATTCTACGTGACTTTACCGAAAGAACCAAGAAGATGAATGAATCCCTGCAGTCACGAAAGCTTTAAATCGAAAAAGAAACATGAGGTGTCAAGATATTCACACACCAATTAGGTAGACTTTTCAAGGCATCAAATCTGCATGAGCCACACATACTCGCGGCAAAAACATGCAAACAAATATGCTCTGATAATATGAACCTTAAGTAAAAATCGTAATAATTTTATTTTTTTATTTTTGGCGACTCCGTCCCACCGCGCATCATTCTGTTGTCGTGCCGTCCAAGCGCAGCAGCGAGGACGAATGCGCAGAAGAAAGAAAACTTTGTGAAACTTTGATGAGCGCATCGTGTAGAGCTCGTCGAGAGGAATATATTGCCGTGTCGTTCGCCTTCAACGGACATAAAATGACGTCGCAACGCAGTTTACGCGAGAGCCGGGGGGCTTATGGGACCCCGGGGTCCCGCCATGAGGTTCATTCGCGAGGCATTGCCTCTGAAACTGATTGGCCTCCACCAGAGAGAAGCAGCTTTCTCCATTGCCTCGTTTCACCACCAGCGTCAGCAGACCGGAGAACAACGCCCAAAGGCGAATGGTGCAAATACATACTCTTTGGTTCTTTCGGTAAAGTCACGTAGTTGAAAACGATAATAAAATAAAAAAAGTGAAGATTTAATTTAGTTGTTTTTCACTTTTTTTATTTTATTTTCACCTATGTGACTTTACCGAAAGAACCAATGAGTATGGATCCTTGCAGCCACGAAAACTTCAAATCTAGGTGCAAAGACAATGTAAGGATCGGAACACTTATAGCTTGGTTCGAGATACCTTTGTTGGCAGTATAAAAAATGAGTTTGGTGAGTTGATGGTCTAACTCTAAGTCACCAATAACTGTATAGTTTTTAAATAAATTTGTTAAAGAAAAATCACTTCAACCTCGGTTCCCACCCCTTAACTCTTTGCCAAGTTCCAGCTCCGACAATTGAAAGTGCTGCAATGTCCTGAGCTTAACGTGCGCGCACTCTGAAACGCGCTTTCGCGCCACAACGCGCCGCGCACCGTTTTAACGCGATTTCTCAGCGGCCGACCACGAACTGCTAACTGAAAAAAAAACGACGCGAAAACGTAATCTTTAATCTACTTATTTTTACCAGGTAAGGCCCCACTGAGCTACACGTGGCTTTTTTTTCAACAGTTTAACTTGATTCCTCTGTTTGTCGTGGTCAAAACTTGTCACCAAAATTTCGTCTATTTCCTGTTGTCCAATCAATGCCAAATTTTGCACACGTCCTCAGATCCGGTGACAATGCATGCCCGTATTAAAATCAGCATCAATCAATCAATTAATTCGCTACTTTAAAGCAATTAACATTTTGTATGGATGCCTTGTTATTTATATTTATATTTGTGTGTGTAGGTAAAAAACGCCGTGGTCCCCAAACTCTCGAATCGCCTGCTCCGTGTGAAGGAGTTACCGAAGTAATCAATTAATTCAAGTAAGCGTCGATGTGGGAGCAGGCGCCGCATCATTGACGTACTTCTCGACCGTGAATTAAACGAAGTTGTTAACAAAACCGTTGTTTAAAAAAAAACACTTTTAACGAGTTTATTTCAGAAGCGACCCGGCCATCACAAATCGTCGCTCGACGAAGTGTCCTTATCGTCATGTGGAAATGTGTCGCGGCCAAATACTCTTTAAACGCCGTGATGTTAATTTCTAATCAGGTGCAACAGTCACAGCAAAATTACTGTGCACTTGATACAATCATTTACGTCGTGATTTACTTTATTTGTTTTCGTTTTCCTTCTTTAACCTACGTGACTTTACCGAAAAAAACAGACGTCAGGGTCGGGATCGAACACCCGCGACAGCTGCATAGCAGGCCACGGAGTGAACATCTCCCGGCCACCGTGGCGCCAACTATAGAGCAACTCATCCTTTACAAAAACAACCCCCACGCAGGTACGGAGCAAAAGCTTGGCACTCCAAACTCAACCTTTCTCCTCGTTTGTTTTTTAATTAAAATCCCGCATGCAGGGCATCATGTAAACCGATTACTCTCTGCCATTCTTGCACAAAAGCACCCCCCCCCCCCCCCTACGTTGCGAGATTGAATGCCGACCGCTGAGTTTTTATTTTTTTCCCATTTTTTTCGTAAAGCGAAAGAGAGCGAGCGAGCGAGGTCCCCGACGAACAACACGCGGTCCATTTCGCCGAAAGCGAGCGAAGCCGTTTTTAAAAAAAAAAATCTCTCTCTCTCCTCCTCCTCCTCCTCTTCTCAGCAGTGGTGATATTCAAAATAAAAAAAAACCCATTGGGGCGTAATTTCTTTGGACAAATCCGCCTTTCCGCGCATCGCCCCCGACCCGTAATGGCCCGCGGCCTTCGCGTGGCCTCCACGTGACGATAATTGACAAGCCCCGCGGAGGCAGGGAACTGCTTCTTAGCAAAGCCCCCTCCGATGAGCAGAGCCAACCCCGCCAACCCCCCCCCCCCACCAGCCCCATCAAGACAAATTCCAGCTACCCGTTACCGTTAGGCGAGCGGGAGGTGGTGGTGGTGGTGCCGTGGTGGGGGGGGGGGGTTCAGACGTGAGCTGCACACACGCTCCGATTCTGCCGTCACCACCATTAACCCGACCGCGACAGACGCCAAGACAAAGATGCCACTCAACCACCCCCTGACCTCCCTCTGTGTAGCCTTTAACAGACTGCTGGGCGGGGGGGGGGCAAATGGCTGTTAGCGACAAGCATCTACAGGGGCCACGATTGCACACGAGAGGGTGTGGGTGGCGAGCACAACGCACCGGCCGCCTTTGTCTCCCCCCCCAACCGGCGATGTTTACTGCACACCACAACCGGGTTACTCATTTGAGGCTGGGTCGACCTAGGCGATGGCCCAGGACCGCTTCAGATGAATCGTTACACCGGTGGTGGTGGTGGTGGCCGCGAGCGGGATTCGAACTCGGGTCAACCTGGGCGCCGCGCGCCAACCTCTGCATCATCGCTCCCCAAAGACAAAGATCCCCCGTGTAGCCTGCAACAGACGGCCGGGGCAAGTGCTGTTAGCGAGCAGCACCTGTGAAGGCCGACAAGGCACACGATGGGGGTGGGTGGCCAGCGCCACGCCCGGCCGCCTTTGTCTCCCCAGTCGCCGATTTCACCTAGGGGGAGGCCCAGGACCGGTTCGGATAATCTTCACCGGCGTCGGCCGTGCGCGGGAATCGAACCTGGGGTCTCCGGGTTCGTAGCGCGGCGCTGTGCGCCGTGTCGCTGCTCACCAAGACACACGCAGTCGACGATTCCCGTCGCACGCAAGGGACGTGTGAGTACACGGGAAGTGTACGGAACGTCCTCAGGTCGGCGCCAGATGGTGAGTAACAGGGAAGCCCCATACCAGAGGTCGCAAACGGGTTTTGATTCCTTACCCGCACCCGTACCCGGCCGTACCAGGGTTGCAAACGGGTACCCGTACCCTACCTGATACCCGGCTACCCGTACCCGGCCGGGTATCGGGTAGGGTACGGGTATCGGGTACCCGATTGCGACCTCTGCCCCATACCCCCTGCCGCCCTTCCCCTCCCGCACCATGCCCCTCAATTTTTCCTCGTCCCGTGCTATTTACACAACGCGTGCCACGGCGTCCACTTTGCTGACGACGGTCGAACGCGCGGGCGGGCGGGAGGGCGCGTCCGCTTGTCAAAGAACGCAACGATGCCCGGGGTCGCTTGCACCCCCCCCCAGCACCCCCCCCCCCCAGCACCCCCCCCCCAGCACCCCCCCCCCTGCCTGTATAAGCCCAGCGGAGGGTTCGCAACCAAAATCACAGCAGCAGCCAAAAAAAAACTAAAAAAAATTTCAGTTTGGTGTTTTAACATCTCAACACCTGTTTTGTTGCCAAAAAAAGGGGAAAACCTATTCTCATATTTTGGTACTGTCAAAGGAGGTCCCATGATGTAGCTGCTCACCCCGAGCTCTCATTACTCTGATAGTGGCATTGTCTCTGGGCTGTACGCCTTGTGGCGTCCTCTGGTCTAACACCGTTTTGAGACGAGGCTAAAAAGAAAGCTGTCTCTGGTGTGGACCAATCAGTTTCAAAGACAATGCATATATTATCAGAATATGTTTTTTGTTTCCATTCTGACCACAAGTATTGTGGTTAATGCATTTGGGTTAACCCCCCCACCCCCCTTCCATGCGTACGTACTAAACGGATGGCCCCCTAACTACCTCGCCTGGTATGCAGGAGGTCGTGGGTTCGATCCCGACCCTGACACCTGCTGGAAATTTGGAGTTTGCGTGTCTCTCTCTCTCATCATCATCACGTTGGCCAGGAGATATTAACTACCTCGCCGGGTATGCAGGATGTCGTGGGTTCGATCCCAACCATGACGCCTGCTGTATATTTGGAGTTTGTGTGTCTCTCTCTCTCATCATCATCACGGTGGCTAGATGTTAACTACCTCGCCCGGTCTACAGGAGGTCGTGGGTTCGATCCCGACCCTGACGCCTGCTGCTGTATATTTGGAGTTTGCGTGTCTCTCTCTCTCCAACCTGGCTGCGTGGATTTTTCTCGGGGGTCCTCCGGTTTCTCCCCTCCACATTCAGAAACGTACATTCGGAGTATTTGGCTGCTATACAATTCCCCCGTGACGGGCCCACTTCGTTAAGCCATCATTTGCGATGGCCAGGGTCGCTTCTGAAATAGAGCTACACAGCTCAGTGGGGCCTTGCCTGGTAAAATAGAAAAAAAACACGGTTCAGTTGAAAAAAAAACAGTTTATCATCATCATCATCGCCACGCAGCGGCAGCGGTAAAGGCGAGCGGAAAGCAACCGTCAACAAGGGCGCGTCGGCTTATCGTCCGAGCGGGCCTGGCACTGATGGAGCGAGCGGTGATGGCGAACGTTCCCGTTGACCTTGCGACGGCGAGCGATTGTTCACCTTTTTTTCCCCTCTTCGCTCCTTAACTAATACTGCACCGTGGGGGTTTTTTTCCCTTTCCTTTCCAGTGTGGGGGGGGTGGCACGTGGCCCCCAATGATCCGATCGAAATCCCTAATTTCGAAAGGATCATTGTGGTTTATTAGTAATACATCGGCATTTTGCAACCCCCCACTGCCACTGTGTAGCATATTATTACGTGCCAGGGACTCTATGAGATGATAGGACAATAGTCTGAGTCCATACTTGGCAATAAGTAACGGCAAAGCGGTTATAAGCGACTCACAGAATTGTGCGCAGTTGCGTATACAGTACACGACTTCCCTGAAGGCAAACACCTTCAGCGAGCGCGATGCCGATCACACACGGTTCGGATTCGACCCTCGATCGATGGCTGCGCCATCGCCGCACACGCGTCGAATAAAAAGCAAGGGACAAGTCCTTACTTACTAACAACTCCTCTATCATTTTTCATTGCTGAAGGCGGTTGCCCCCCCCCTCTACCTGAAAATCCTGGCTCCACCATCGCCGATTCCTCCACCCGTGTCGAGGACTCGGGGGTCTGCCCAGACTCACCGTTCCGTCTCATCCGCGCTGCGTATCGACCAAAGGCAAAGATCCCCCCAACCCTCCATACAGCCTGTAACAGACCGCTGGGGCAAGTGCTGTTGGCGAGCACCTACGAAGGCCGGAACGGCACGCATGGAGGTGGGTGGCCAGCAACACGCCCAGCCACCTTTGTCTCTCTAGTGCCGATGTTTACACACCGCACCAGGTACTCATGAGGTTGAGTCGACCGAAAGAAAGCCCAGGACCGGTTCAGACAACCTAGTGTTAGTGGCTGTGAGCGGGAATCGAACTCGGGTCGCCAGGTTCATAGTGTTTCGCGCTAACTGCTACGCCACCGCTCCCCTCACAACCACACACACACACACACGCGCTCATCCATGTGTAGTGACATAGACTCGGTCACATCGCAGCATAGCGCTGGCTGCTGGCAGGGAAGGGGATCGGCAGTTTACCCCAGCCCTGACTGACAGCAGGTCACGTGATAAACCAGGGAGGGATGTAGGGGAAAGGTCACGGAAGGGTCACGTCGAGAACCCGCTGGTAGGTTCCAGAAGGGAGGCGGACCCAGCAGGCCACGCTGGCGGTATAAGAGGGGCCCCGGGAGGGGACCTCGGGGCTGTCATCGTGTGTAGTGGGATCCTGTCATGCCGCTGGAGTCTTCGCCGTCGTCCCCGTCTTCACCGTCTCGGCGTCGCCAGCTGTCCTGACTGGGAACCGTAGTTACCAAGTGTGAACTGTTAAGGCCGTTTAATAAACAGAGTGCCAACTACTCTTCGTGTCTCTGAGTCAGTCACTACTCATGCACTCACTCGCCCACCCACTCACTCGCTTACCCACTCGCTCGCTTACACATTACACTGCAGGTCACAACGCTTCTTTCTGCCTCTTCGCTCGCACTGCTCCACGTTGGACTTCCTTCCCATCATCTCTTTCCCCCAAGTTCTTATGACCCTGCTCAATGCCAAGACAGCAATTGACTCTCATCTATTGCAGCTCTATTGCTGGTGCTGTTTGTCGCTGGCTACTTGGTGTTTTGGGTCTTTGCGCCTGTGCTCAACCATCATTATAATAATAAATGAGTATCTCGCCACTGTGGTGAGGTGATGTAAACTATTTCTCCTGGTGTACAGAAGGTCGTGGATCCGATCCCGACCCTGACGCCTGCTGCATATTTGGAGTTTGCATGTTCTCCCCGTGGTCGCGAGGATTTTTCTCCGGGTCATCAGGGTTTTCCCTCCACATTGAGAATCAACGTGCGTTTCGTGTTTGGTGGCTACAAATGTCCACGTGACAAGCCACTTCATTGGGCAACCATTTGGGACCAGGGCGTTTCTGAAAAAGATCCGCGTAGCGCAACGAAGTGGCTTATCACGCAGGAAATGTATCGCAAGAGAGACGCCGCAAACTCCAAATACACAACGGGCATCGGTCAGGGTCGGTGATCGAACCCACGAACTCCCGTGAACCAGGCGAGGTAGTCAACATCTCCCCGCCACCTTGGCGCGCCCACAGATGCATTGGTGACCCTGGCCTCGAGTTCTTTTTATCGTCCGTCGTGTTTGTTCGCATCTTCCGCGGCGACATTAGAGGGCACGTGAGGGGGGGTGGGGAGGCGGGAGGGGAGGGGGGCGGGGGGTGAGAGGCTGCTGCCAAGGATGACTTTGTCAGAGCATCAAGCGATTCACCCGCCGTCACTGTCACCCCCGCCTCCACTACGACCCCCCCCCCCTGCCCACCCACCCCCACGACAATCTTTTGGCAACCACCCTCAAGGAACACACTTATTTATTTCTCCAAACCATTTTTTCCCCCGCGATCCGTAGCGCTGATGGCAAATAACTCACGTACAGTAGGTGGCCCGGTGACAAGCGAAAGGGCCCATTAATGCCATCGCAGATGGGAGAGACAGTACATATTCAAGATGCATTACGTGGAGAGAGTGAGAGAGAGTGGGGGGGGAGGGGGAGGAAATATTTATTTAAAAAAATGGATAACCAATGCCGCGCGAGTCGAATAACACACGTTAGGGGGGAAAAAATGAGTTATTACCAAAGCAGAACGCTTCAGGTTGACACTGCAATATCGTAGCGTGGGAAGGGAGGGGGGTGGGCAACAACGCATTACCAGTGGGAATGGGCAAAAAAAACACACACAAAGACAAAGATCCCCCGTATAGCCTGCAACAGACTGTTGGGGCCAAGTGCTGTTAGCGAGCAGCACCGATGAAGGCCGGCACGGCACACGAGGGGGTGAGTGGGTGGCATGCACCACGCCCGACAGCCTTTGTCTCCCCAGTGGCGGTGTTTACTACACATCGCACCAGGTGCTCATTTGAGGCTGAGTCGACCTCGGGGAAGAGGCCCAGGACCGGTTCAGATACTCGCCACTGGTGTTGTCCGTGAGCGTTGAATCGAACCCGGGTCAGAGATGGCTTCGTAGCGCGGTGCGCTGACCCGTTCCACGCTACACACAACGCACGCAAAACTTGACAGACCCAAGACATTTTTCAGCCGTCCCGGCAAAAGGCCCCCGTGTCCCACCCTGGCGTCGCCCGGTTAAACCTCAACCGGGGCCCTATCAGCGTCTGAGCACCACCACCACCACCAACTCCTCTCGGCCTAAGCGGCACCAACCCGGGGAGGTTTGAACGACCCAGAATCAGAATCTTGAGTCGGTCCCACGCAGTGGAGGAGGAAATCCGATGAGCTACAAAGCTCTTTTTGTTGTTGTTGTTGTTGTTTACAGATTGTCCAGTGGGGAGGGTGGTGGGGGGGGGGGGTCAGCGAGTGACGTCAACAACAAATAACAAAAGGTGAAATGAGTGCAAGATAGAGATGAGGCCAAGTCGCTCAAAATAAATAAATACGTAGAAATAAATTTACTATAAAGTACAAATTGCACAATTACACAAAACACTGCCGATGTGTCAACAACAAATGCAAGCTCAGTGGCCAAGGCGGTAAAACGACAAGAACACACAGTCCCAGACCACACCATGACAACACAGTCCCTCAATTACACTGCACATTAAAATTGAATTATATCGATAGATACACGGGTAACGTTCAATATCACGAGCTTGCACAAAGCTACGAGTCACATTTCGCACACCGTGGCGGTGTCAAGAGTAGGCGTTTGTTAATCGTGTCGTCCGCTTTTTTTCTTTCGAGAATACATTTTTCACGATCGCATCGTACGTAGCCAACCGTGGCTAATCGGAGGTGCGGATGCGTCGGTTAGCGTGGATGTTACATGGGAAGGGAGGGTTTACAGGGCCTGCCTAGCACGGCTGATGCGATGGTTAGCATGGATGTTACATGGGAAGGGAGGGTTTACAGGGCCTGCCTAGCACGGCTGATGCGATGGTTAGCATGGATGTTACATGGGAAGGGAGGGTTTACAGGGCCTGCCTAGCACGGCTGATGCGATGTTAGCATGGATGTTACATGGGAAGGGAGGGCTTACAGGGCCTGCCTAGCACAGTTAATGCAATAGAGCAAGGACGTTACATTGGAAGCGGGGGTTTACAGGGGCTATCTAGCACGGCTGATGCCAAGGTAGCATGGATGTTACATGGGAAGGGAGGGTTTACAGGGCTTGCCTAGCACGGCTGATGCGATGGTTAGCATGGATATTACATGGGAAGGGAGGGTTTACAGGGCCTGCCTAGCACGGCTGATGCGATGTTAGCATGGATGTTACATGGGAAGGGAGGGTTTACAGGGCCTGCCTAGCACGGCTGATGCGATGTTAGCATGGACGTTACATGGAAAGGAGGGTTTACAGGGCTTGCCTAGCACAGTTAATGCGATAGAGCAAGGACGTTACATTGGAAGCGGGGGTTTACAGGGGCTATCTAGCACGGCTGATGCCAAGGTAGCATGGATGTTACATGGGAAGGGAGGGTTTACAGGGCTTGCCTAGCACGGCTGATGCGATGGTTAGCATGGATGTTACATGGGAAGGGAGGGTTTACAGGGCTTGCCTAGCACGGCTGATGCGATGGTTAGCATGGATGTTACATGGGAAGGGAGGGTTTACAGGGCCTGCCTAGCACGGCTGATGCGATGTTAGCATGGATGTTACATGGGAAGGGAGGGCTTACAGGGCCTGCCTAGCACAGTTAATGCAATAGAGCAAGGACGTTACATTGGAAGCGGGGGTTTACAGGGGCTATCTAGCACGGCTGATGCCAAGGTAGCATGGATGTTACATGGGAAGGGAGGGTTTACAGGGCCTGCCTAGCACGGCTGATGCGATGGTTAGCATGGATATTACATGGGAAGGGAGGGTTTACAGGGCCTGCCTAGCACGCCTGATGCGATGGTTAGCATGGATGTTACATGGGAAGGGAGGGTTTACAGGGCCTGCCTAGCACGGCTGATGCGATGTTAGCATGGACATTACATGGGAAGCGAGGGTTTACAGGGGCTATCTAGCACGGCTGATGCGATGTTAGCATGGATGTTACATGGGAAGAGGGGGTTTACAGGAGCTATCTAGCATGGCTGATGCCACGGTAGCATGGATGTTACATGGGAAGGGAGGGTTTACAGGGGGCTGCATTGAATAAAAACAGGGCAAATGTATAAACCTGTCTAATTAAACAGCCAGAACGACATACAATACAAATGTAGCGGGCAACCTACAGCCACCCATGGCGTGGGTTCGCTCGAAAAGACACCAAGACACCCACACACGCGCGCGCATTCGTAGAGACGCAGGGCTGGGCTACCCTTTTATTGATGTGGGTCTCTGGCGTTGAACGGGAAGAAACATGGGTGGGATATTAAAGCAAGATAAATGCGGACGTCCTTGTGTGGACCCAGGAGGAGGTTGAGTCTTTCGTCTAATTGGAAGATTTCATAGAAGGCGGAGGATCTGCAGTGGGAATACCATCGGTGGTTGACGGCTCACCAGAGGAACTTCTAGAAGAAAGGAAGAGTAGACGTCTGACTGTCGACTGAAGTGTGAGTATCGTCAGCGGTTGAAGGCTCGCCGGAGGAAGTTCTAGAAGGAAGGAGCAGTAGATGTCTTGACTGTCGACTGGAGTGGGAATATCGTCGGTGGTGACGGCTCACCAGAGGAACTTCTAGAAGAAAGGAAGAGTAGACGTCTTACTGTCGACTGGAGTGTGAGTATCGTCAGCGGTTGAAGGCTCGCCGAAGAAAGTTCTAGAAGGAAGGAGCAGTAGACGTCTTACTGTCGAATGGAGTGGGAATATCGTCGGCGGTGACGGCTCACCAGAGGAACTTCTAGAAGGAAGGAAGAGTAGACGTCTGACTGTCGACTGTAGTGGGAATATCGTCGGCGGTGAAAGCTCTCCGACATAGAATCCAGGACGATGCTCGGGGCGGGGAAAGGCCACAGAGGTTAGCAAAGGAGGATTTGAAGACAGATGGGGGGGGGGGGGGGGGGGCCCACGTGGAGGAAACCGAGAGAAAAGATGGCGGGGGGGGGGGGGGGGAGAAAGGAAGAAGCTTGAACCGGATAACCTGCCCCGAGGCAGTGAACGCGAGAAGAAGAACAATCACCCTGGCTAAATTTATAATTTCTCCCTATTAAATGTGTTAGTATTGTACGGAATACGTAATCGCTGTGTGTGTGTGTATAATTATCGTGCGCAAAGCCACCGTGCGTGTGTGTTTATCGAAGAGAGGAGGAGGATGAGGTAGGAAGCACATAAAAAAATTATGAAACCGCGTGGGTATATATTTATGGAGTAATAGCGTACAGGCGTGCGCGCGTATTTAGCGTGCGTGCGTTCGGGGAGTGTGTGTATTTATAGTGTGTGTGTGTAATTACCGCATCAAACAATGCAATAATGGCACGCAGATAATCTGAAGCGGTGCCTTCTTAGAAAATCAATCTCCATCACTAATGGCTTTTTTTTTTAAAGAAAATGAAACTCCCGATGAAAAATACTCCGGCGGTGGCTGGCACTGGGACTGGAGGGGCCCAACGATAACAAATGGGGAGGGGAAAAGTCAAACTATTTTTTTAAATAGTTTTTTTATTTTAGCAGGTAAGGCCCACCGAGCTATGCAGCTCTTATTTTCAGAAGCGATAAGTGGAGATTGCAGATGCATAGATACCCACAGAGAGATCCAGACGCTCACATAGGTTCACAGAGGCCCATAGAGACACATCGAGATGCGTAGAGACCCATAGATACACATGAGACCCATAGAGATGCAAAGACCCATAGATCAAACTAAAGCTATATATCTATTTGTAGGATAATTGTTTTTTTACCCTTTTATCTGGCAACAAAACTGACACCTTTTTTACAAGGAGTCGTGTTTGCATAGACCACAATACCTGCAGTCGTAATGCAAACAAAAAACATAACTCTGATAATGAGTGCATAAAAAAGGTGTCAGTTTTGTTGCCAGAAAAAATGGTAAAAAACCAATTATCATATTTTTTCTTCTGGCAAATGAAGTTCCAATGGTGTAAATCTATTTTTTTCAAAAGTGACCCGCCCATCACAATTGATAGCTCAACGTTAGTGGCTTATCAAGTTGAGATTGTGAATGCATAGAGACCCACAGAGAGATCTAGACACTCAAATAAATTCACAGAGGCCCATAGAGACACATAGAGATGCAGAGACACATAGATACACTTAAGAGACCCATAGAAATACAGTGACCCATAGACCACGTCAAAGCTCAACTATTATAAATTTTACTCGGTAAGCTTATCATCGCGTGGAAGGTCATAGCGGCCAAATAACTTTAAACCAACTCTTTATTTTCCGAAGCGATAAGCCACTGATGCTCAACGTTAGTTGCTTATCAAGTGGACGCATATAGACCCACAGAGAGATCCAGACACTCAAACAGATTCACAGAGGCCCATAGACAAGCATAGACATGCATAGAGACACGTAGATGCACATAGAGGCTCATAAACTAAACTAAAGCTAAACAATTGTATTTTACCAGGTAAGGCCCACTGAGCTATATAGCTGTATTTCAGCTAACCTGGCCACAATTAATAGCTCAACGAAGTGACTTATGTGGACATCCATAGCAGCCAAACACTCTGAACGCAAGTTGATTCTAAATGTGGAAGGGAAAAATTGGAGGACCCGGAGAAAAATCAACGCGACCACGGGCAGAGAGAGAGAGAGAAACGCAAACTCCAAATATACAGCAGCAGGCATCACAGGCTCGGGATCGACCCCACGACCTCCTGTATGCCAGGCGAGGGAATTAACATCTCCCCACCACCGGAGGATCGAGGGGCGCTGCCATTAGGAGGCGGCTCGAAGCCTCGGGGGTGCGCCGTTGTCGATTTTGTTTCCATGAATAAAATTTTTTTTTTTTAAATCGCGGACGCCCGCAGATGACGCTAACAACGCCAACGGCATCTCGGAGCGGCTGTCAATGTACACGAATGCCTCGTTGAATAACGAACGGCCTTTATCGACCGTTGCGTTCATTTTCTTTTCACACTCGCTCGCGCGCCTCCGTAATGTGCCTCTTGTCGCGAGGGAAGGGAAGAGGCGGAAATTTTTTTTTTTGTTATAAAAAATTCTCGGAAGAAAAAAAAACCCGCCACGGCGCGTTTGGGAATGCAGTGAACCCTTGTTAATGCGACACACACATGGGGCTCTGGCCTTGCCGAATTACCCAATATTACGAATTATCTACAATGGTACCCCCCAGTGCCTCCTGCCCAAATAATAAAAAAAAAATTCCAAGTTTGTTTTCCAAACTCTTCACACACCATACGCATTGGACACACCAGCATCCATTATATCCAATCAATTCTATCCAAAACCTCGGATTTGTCTCGCAGACTAAGGGATTTATACTTCCGTCCCTTTCTAGCCACTTCTTGATGTAGGCGCAGATGACATTTCTGAGAGGGTTGGCTTGCGCAGAGTGCACAAACAAGGTAAAGTCCAAAGCGCCGGGTCCGCACTAACGCTCACCACGTGCGCCGCCACCTGACCGAGTCGTTGTTTTGGTCGTGGCGCGCGGTGTCGTGCCACGTGCCATGCCGAAATTGGACCATTGGGTACGGCAATTCGGCTCGTGGCGAATTGCTAATACACCGTACATGTGCCGAAAGCGCAGCCGTGCCGAATAATCCCCAATTACGAATGATCAAATACCGGACAAACGAGGAATGACTGTGCACGTCAAAAAAAGTCTTGAATACGACCACGACGCGCGCGGAGATGTTTCAAGCACGCGGCATTACAGACTGTTGGGGCAAGTGCTGTTAGCGAGTAGCACCGACTGTGCCAAACGACAACAATCGGCGTTCGCCACCAAGTGGCGGTGACGTCGCCACGGCGCTTGTGCACTTCAAGGCCAGTGTCACGGGACAGACCCAGCAGGTGCCACGGTTCGACTGGCCGCGACGCCGCGTCGGCTCGTCTGCCTGGGCAACAGGCAATTTTCTCCCCTCGACCAAGTGGCACCGGCGTCGCAATCTTTAAAGGGAAAATTGCCGGTCACGCCGGCGAGTAGGGGACGTCATGAAGTGCCCGTCAGGGGGGAAAAAATGGAATGAAAAAAAAAGGAAAATAAAAACAAAAAAATGATTGTCCTCAATCGGCTCCGTGTTCGCACCTGAAACCTCCCCACATCATCCGGACACCTCACCACCCCCACCCCCACCCCCGCCACCACTACCAATTTCATCATAAAAAATTAAACATTGTACGTGAGCTTAAATTACCGGGGGGTAGAGCGTACAATGGATATTTTTTTTATGTTACGGGTAACGTACGCCGGTGATGAACGCAAGACGGCAATCATCGCCTGGCTCACCGGAGCTCCGATTGCACAGCAAGCGGATTCGGTATACAGGATGGACGTGGGTTCGATCCCTGACCCTGACGCCTGCCTGCCTGCCTGTTGTATATTTGGAGTGTACGTGTCTCTCTGCGTGGTTGCATGGATTTTTATTCATACGGGTCCTCCGCTTTTTCCCCGCCTCCACATTTAGAATCGACGTCACGCGTTTCATGAGTATTTGGCAACCGCTATAAATTTCCACGCGAAGACGACGACGATGATGATGATAGGCCCAATTCGCTGAGCTGTCATTTGTGATGGCCAGGTGGGTTTCGCTTCTGAATAAAAGAGCTATAACACGGATAATTAGTTTTTTTTATTCCGCTCAACGCGCAGCCCGCTTTACCCTCGCAGCGCAACGCCAGCGACGGTGCCGCCACGACGATGGACCAAAGGCGGCCGAAGCCACCGCGAGGAGTAGAACGGAGAGTTGGGGCGCTCGCCAACCCATCCCACCCACCCACCACCACCACTTGCATCGCACTGGGATTTTTTTGCACACAGCGTTGGTGTACGGTGTTTTATCTGCAATATTTTGCTGTCTTTTCTTGGATTTTCTTTTTGCACTTAGTCACATATTGCTCTTTAAGATGTTTTCTTGTTCATGTTTTTGTTTTTTGTTTGTTGCGGTTGCACCCGATTCAAGAGCCGAATGGCTCACAGGGCTACACCTAATAGATGAACTTGAACTTGAACCACCACCGCGACTACCGAGAAAACACCACGGCAGCCATCGGTCCCCTCCTTCTCTTCGGGCAAAATTTTGCCGAAATTGGGAGCATCCTCACTCTCTGCCGGGGGCGTACGAAGAAATGCAACTGGGAGATGGTGATATAAGAAACAAAGTGTTTTGGTAGAGGCCCCGACTGCCAAGCGAGGTGTTTCCCACCTCCCCCCACCCCCCAGAGCGCACCGGGGGGGGGGAGGAGGGGGGTGCGGGTAGGGGGCACGTTTATCGCCAAATCCGATCAGCCGAAAAGCTCTTTCTCTCTCGCAGATGTCCGGCCTTGGCACAGGGTCAGAAAGTTAGGACGACGAATGATACAAACAACAGCAAACCCCCCAACAGGAGTGAAAAGTAATAGAAAAAGCGAGTCACTGAATATCAATAAAAGATATATAAAGTTGCAGAAGTACAAATTGCCCGAGTACATTCATGCCCCCTGAAGCTTGGGGCTAAGGCAGAAAAATAAAATAAAATAAACCTTCCTAGACCACACCGAGACAACACACAGTCCCTCAATAAGATTGAACATTAACACTGAGCTATTAGCAAGTTTTGTTTTCTGCTGCTGCTGAGTCTAGGAATCAAAGAGTGCCTGTAAATAACACTGGTCAACAAAAAAAAACATTTTTTCTGGCCTGGACTTTTGCAGCTGTTTTAGACTAATTTCAGGGTGCTGATTTCAAATCTGATCTCATATTTGCTCTATCACATCTCATTATTATGCTATCGGCATACCCCATTTTCATTAATTTTGCACGAAATTAACTCTGTCACTTATGATTGCAAGTTGTTGCGAGTCAGTGACGGCTTTAGTGTTAAAATATGGTGCTGTATTTTTAGGATAGAGTGTTTATAATATCATTTTATGTAGATATCCACATTTATTTAATATTTTTCTTCTGCAGTTTTTATTGAAAATGCAATCTTTGAGATCTCAAAAACCTGATGTGATAGACAAAAACTGATGCCAGATTTGGAATCAGCACCACAAAATTACCTTAAAACAGTTGGAATACCTTATGCCAGAAAAAGTGTGTTGACCAGTGTTATTATTTTATTATTTCCCTTCTATGTGACTTTACCGAAATAACCGACAATATGAATCCCTGCAGTCACGAAAGCTTCAAATCGAAACAACGACGAGAGCGCAAGACTGACGGTCGCTGCATCGCGCGGGGCTTTCGGATGCTCCGTTTCCGCGGCCGTCTGGAACGCTCCTGCCCCTCCGATGTTCGGCAGCCACTCGGAGCTGTGCGCTCTTGAATCGTCATCTAGATTGACAAAACTCGTTCGTTTAAAACAGGATTTGTGTTTATTCTAGTTTCATAATCAACGTTTTTGGGTTTAGATCGCGTTATTTATAAATGTGTCGTAACCCTCCACCACCCGACACGGCCAATCAGTAAAAAAAAAGTGCCACGTTGACAAAAGACAAATAGTCCACATGAGAGTGGATGCCGCGCAGAGGTCCACACGGACAGGTGCACGAGCCCGCACTCGCCGCGTGCCGCTATCTCTCGGCAACCTCGCGGGTCAGCGGGTTCGGGAGTTTCGGAAGTCTACGTTCGATTAAAACAACCCTTGCCTCCGAAGCACCGGTCATGAAATGTAGGATTAGCATTTCACAAATAGGATTAGCATTTCACAAATAGCACTAATCGCATTCCTGCATTTCCCATAAATATGCTAAATTCCTCTTGATATGCAGATTCTTTTGTCAATGCACATTTCCCCCCCCCCCCTTCCAACCCAGCTTAAATAGACGCTCCAAGCGTGGTGGTGTTTTATTTTAGACGCTGTCTCCCCGACAGACCTGGTCTTCACCTGAGGACGGCTGCTTGTGTTGTGGCCGAAACGTCGTGAGAATTATTTTATTTTTACTTTTTATTATTTTATTACTTCCCTTCTACGTGACTTTACCGAAAGAACCAAGAAGAAGTACGTATGTATGTTGAAATTCTTTCGCACCGTACGTAGCTAACTATGCTAATCGGAGGTGCAGGGGGAAGGACAACTATGGGTCTCTGTGTGAGTCTATGGGTCTCTGTGTGAGTCTATGGGTCTCTGTGTGAGTCTATGGGTCTCTGTGTGAGTCTATGGGTCTCTGTGTGAGTCTATGGGTCTCTGTGTGAGTCTATGGGTCTCTGTGTGAGTCTATGGGTCTCTGTGTGAGTCTATGGGTCTCTGTGTGAGTCTATGGGTCTCTGTGTGAGTCTATGGGTCTCTGTGTGAGTCTATGGGTCTCTGTGTGAGTCTACGGGTCTCTGTGTGAATCTATGGGTCTCTGTGTGAGTCTATGGGTCTCTGTGTGAGTCTACAGGTCTCTGTGTGAGTCTACGGGTCTCTGTGTGAGTCTGTGGGTCTCTGTGTGAGTCTGTGGGTCTCTGTGTGAGTCTGTGGGTCTCTGTGTGAGTCTATGGGTCTATGTGTGAGCCTATGGGTCTCTGTGTGAGTCAATGCGTCTCTGTGTGAGTCTATGGGTCTCTGTGAGTCTATGGGTCTCTGCGTGAGTATACGGGTCTCTGTGTGAGTCTGTGGGTCTCTGTGTGAGTCTGTGGGTCTCTGTGTGAGTCTATGGGTCTCTGTGTGAATCTACGGGTCTCTGTGTGAGTCTATGGGTCTCTGTGTGAGTCTATGGGTCTCTGTGTGAGTCTATGGGTCTCTGTGTGAGTCTATGGGTCTCTGTGTGAGTATATGGGTCTCTGTAGTGAGTCTACGGGTCTCTGTGTGAGTCTGTGGGTCTCTGTGTGAGTCTATGGGTCTCTGTGTGAGTCTATGGGTCTATGTGTGAGTCTATGGGTCTCTGTGTGAGTCAATGCGTCTCTGTGTGAGTCTATGGGTCTCTGTGAGTCTATGGGTCTCTGCGTGAGTCTATGGGTCTCTGCGTGAGTCTATGGGTCTCTGCGTGAGTCTAGGGGTCTCTGTGTGAGTCTACGGGTCTCTGTGTGAGTCTAAGGGTCTCTGTGTGAGTCTATGGGTCTCTGTGTGAATCTATGGGTCTCTGTGTGAGTCTATGGGTCTCTGTGTTAGTCTATGGGTCTCTGTGTGAGTCTGTGGGTCTCTGCGTGAGTCTACGGGTCTCTGGGTGAGTCTGTGGGTCTCTGTGTGATTCTACGGGTCTCTGTGTGAGTCTATGGGTCTCTGCGTGAGTCTATGGGTCTCTGTGTGAGTCTATGGGTCTGTGTGTGAGTTTATGGGTCTCTGTGTGAGTCTATGGGTCTCTGTGTGAGTCTAAGGGTCTCTGTGTGAGTCTATGGGTCTCTGTGTGAATCTATGGGTCTCTGTGTGAGTCTATGGGTCTCTGTGTGAGTCTATGGGTCTCTGTGTGAGTCTGTGGGTCCCTGCGTGAGTCTACGGGTCTCTGTGTGATTCTACGGGTCTCTGTGTGATTCTACGGGTCTCTGTGTGAGTCTATGGGTCTCTGTGTGAGTCTATGGGTCTCTGTGTAAGTCTATGGGTCTCTGTGTGAGTCTATGGGTCTCTGTGTGAGTCTTATGTATGTACGTTAAACTTCTTTCACACCGTACGTAGCCAACCGCGCTAATCGGAAAGTGCGGGGGAAAGGACGACAAACCAAACACGAAACGCAGTTCTAAACAAATTAGTTTCCCAACCTAGATGATGACTTAAAAGTGCAGAGCTCCAATGGCTTCCTAATATCAGGAGAAAGAGCGTTTCCAGATGGCTGCAGCAGCGGCGCACCTGAAAGATGATGCGGTGACCACCGTCTTTGTTTGACGGCCAGCCAAAAAGCTGCTACTGCTGCTGCTGCAATGATGACCGGAGTTTGCGTGATCAGCAGCGAGGTATCGTTGTCATGAGCGTGCGTGACGACCACTCCCCCTGGCTCGTCCGTCTCGAGAAGGCGCTACGTGCGACACTTCTTTTAACGGCGCAATATACAACGCCCACATTTTACACTGGCGGGCTCATCATGAACACTACTCCACTAATGAAGAGCACCCGTGAACGGGAGGTAATTTAGGCAGACGTGGAATCAGGTTGGATCTTGAATGCGTAATAATGCAGCAGGGCGGAGGAGAGAAGTTCAACGGGTGCCGGGGTGGCGCGGTGATAACGCGCACGCGCGCACGTGTGTGTGTGCGTGCGTGTGTGTGTGTCCCGTGATCATCTCTGTGGAGAGAGTGGAGAGAGGATTATACAACATCGTCTTGCCAGGCACGCGAGGAGAGGCTCGCGGAGCCCCAATGTTGTTTCAGGAAAGGGCGGTTCTGACCTGGTCAAGGCTTATGATGCCATCAGGACAGGGCACTGGATTGTTCTTCGTGCTTTCGGAGTCCCTGACCCTCTGCTCACGATCATTAAGGACCTTCATGATCGTGAGCGGGCCCGGGTAAAACTACGTGGCCGGAAGTCGGAGCCATTCCCGGTTCACCTTGGGGTGCAACAGAGATTTCCTCTGGCTCCCACATTATTTAACGTTTACTTCGACCACATAGTTCGTGAAGCCTTTCATGGCTGTACCGGAGGAATTTTCATCTGGTACAGATACAATGGGAGGCTGATCGATGCCCAAGTGCGGTCAAGGGATCGCTCCCTATTTGTCAACCATGTTATGTATGTCGATGATCCGGTAATTGCTGCTCACTCAGAGCAGTTGGAGGTGCTGCTGCTAAACCTAGAGCGTGCCACTGAAAGGTGGAGCCTTACCATCAGCCCCACCAAAACTGTCTGGGTATTTTGTACCATCAGACACTTCATCCCCACAACACCCAATTGGGGCAGTCGTGGAGAGAGTGGAGAGTTTCCCATACCTGAGCAGTGTGCTCATGACCGGCTCCGGTTTGACAGCAGAGGTCTCACTCCGAATCAGTCAATTGGCATCATCTTTTCATTGGTTGCATAACGTTGTGTGGAAGCTACCTGGTCTGACGCTCCACAGGAAAAAGTCATGCCCTCTCTTCTCTACGCTTGCTAAACGTGGACCCCCCTAATGGAACATCTCCGCCGGTTTGAAACATTTAGGCTGGCCTGCCTACGATCCATCCTGGATTTAAACAGGCTGGATTATGTGAGGAGCTCACAAATCCTCAAAAGATCTGGACAAAGTCCCATCGGTGAGCTCCTCCGACAGGCAAGGCTGTGTTGGCTGGGTCATGTAGCCCGCATGCCCAGCCACCCCATGCCTAAACAGCTTTTGTTCGGCCGGATCGAGGGGGCTAAACGGGCGTGGCACGGGCGAGAAAAGAGATGGAGTGATGTGGTACAGGAGGACGTGGAGCTGAGTGGACTTGCCGATGACTGGTACCAGCGGTGTCGAGATCGGCCGCTGTGGAGGAGGCTCATGAAGGACGCTACTGGGCAGTTGGATGCAGTCGCCCTCCAGCAACAACGGAGGGCGGAGGAGCGACGCTCACAACAACGAGCGGAGTGCCGGGCGGCTAAAACACAGCAAGTTGGCACAGTAGGGGGCACAGGTGGTGCCTCGGCCAGTCATCTCAGTCAGTCGACCCTAGGCACCTGGGTCTGCCCCGTGGTCTCAACGTGCACATGGCCTGGCACAAGCGCCGTAGTGACGTCACCGCCACTTAGTGGCGAATGGCGGTTGTTGTTGTTGTCCCGTGACCTCCTTTCAGCGAGCCTTCGACATTTCAAGTGGCCTCAAAGTGCACCTGGCCTGGCACAGGCGCCGTGGTGACATCACCGTCACTTCGTGGCAAATGGCGGGTATTGGTTCGGTTCCAGACTCGTGTGTGGGGGAGTTGGTATGTTCTTCTCTTCCCCTGTTCTGACATGTCTTTACTCAGGGGTCCCTCCGGTTTCCTCCCATGGATTTAATTACAACAACAAAAACAACCCATGAAATGTAACCAACCCTTGCAGTCAATCTCGTGTGACACGGGCAGACTAAATTTAGTTTGCCCGTGGTACAATCACAAATTTAGTTATGCAAACGTTAAACGTGGTCCTGGGGTGCCACGGTGTCTTGACGCTCAGCGAGTCTTACCTAGGTGGTAGGTTTAAAAAAAAACGCGTGAGAATATCCAATAATTACAATGATAACCGAGCGCGGCCCGCCAGCGGCGCGGATAATCGAAGAGGTGAGACTTTTGGGCGGAGAGAAATATATTTTATTTTTTCAGGACGTGCGAACAGAACCCTGGCGAGGATCAAGATCGCGAGAAAAAAAAAAACAACCCTCAACACATCCGTCGATAGCGAGGATGAGGGCGGCTCACACCTGGTGTGAAAGTGACACCGCAGCATAAACGCAGCTCATGTCACCCAGAGCCCAGTCACTGCACCCATTATCTCACTCGCCGCAACGTAACGGAGAATAATCCTGCCACATTGCAACGTGCCCATTGGACTCGTATGTATGTAGAACCTCTTTTGCACGCTACGTAACCAACCGTGATAATCGGAAGGTGCGGGGGGGGGACCAAACTAAACACAAAAAGCAATTAGAAACAAATGAGTTTGTCAATGTAAAGTCACGTAGAAGGTAAATAATAAAATAATAATAATAAAACATGATCAAAATAATAAAAATAAAATAATTGTCGGGGAGACACGCTGTCTCCCCGACAGACCTGGTCTTCCCCTGAGGACGGCTGCTTGCGTTGTGGCCGAAACGTCGTGATAATTATTTTATTATGCTTTATTTTTATTATTTTATTATTTCCATTCTACGTGACTTTACCCAAAAGAACCAAGAAAATGCGGTGTACCCATTTATACAGCTGCTGGGTGGACACGGTCCGATACCTGCACCGTTGTTTCAGCTGCCACGCCGGGAGATCGAAACGAATCGGCGACCTCTGGATCGCAAGAGTCGTGCACTGCGGACCGTTAACGCCACCGCAGACTTTGTGGGCAGAGCGATTTAACAGATCCCCAAACCGAAAATTTTCATATCTATCAGTCAACAGGTGTTTTCGTATATATAATAGCGACTTAAATACGTAAAAAAAATAACGACAAGAGGAAAATTAAAAGCGTGTTGTTTTTAAGGAAGGAATCGGAAAGAGAGCAAGACTCTAACAGACTATGGCTTGATGACCACAACATTGTAAAAAATAAGTGCCAGAAAGATGTGGCCACTACGTGACGCCGCATATTGGCACTACAAGACAGAGAGAGGAGAAAGTGGAAACAACAAATGACGAAATGTCGCAGCGAACACCTATGGGGTTATCTGCCCATGGATCGTGGCGATGGCGATGGCGACTCACGAGAAAAACGAATTTCGCGTGGAAATTTAACCACGGGAAATCGGATGCAATGTTCTGTCTGCCACTCATTTTTGTTAATTTACTTGCCCATATCGAGTCCAGAGGCTCAAAAAAAGACCTGTCACAGGTTTCAGCACCCCCCCCCGCCCCCCCCCCCCCGACATTCGCCGACTGCCTCTTCCATTCACATTCAAATTGAGACTCCTATTCACATGCAAATGAAGGCTGTGCAAATGTCTGCTAGGCACTGCGATATGTCAGCCGGCCGTACTTCTCGAGGGCTATAGTTCGGGAGGCAGGAGACATCGAATCAGCAAAGCCCGCACAATGGAGTGTTGAGAGGTGGTTTAAAAAATATAAAATAAAAAAGCAATTCCCAGGTCTGTTAGCTGCCGGCTCTGTGATTTCCAAAAAACCCGGCTGCTGCATTCGAGTTTAATTTCTGCCACATTGGGGCTTTTCTTTAAAATAGTTTAAGTCGTTACGTAAAAATGAGAAAATAAATCGCCCGTGTGTTGCTGTTCGACAAGGGGGAAAAAAATGGAATGAACCGAAGAAGAGAACGAGATCCAACGGAGACCGTGACCTGACGAAATTGAAATCATCAGTCGCGCGAACTCCGGTCATCTTCGCAGCGGCGGCTTCTGGCTAGCCGTCGAACAAAGACGGTCACCACTGCGGCGCGCGGCGCTTTCAGGCGTGCTTCTGCGGCCGTCTGCAACGCTCTTCCTTCCGATATTGGCAAGCCACTGGGTCTAGGGCACTTTTAGAGCATCCAGAGTTCTTTTGCGCGTACGGTACACTCTGTACATTCAAAACGAAAATCAAGTGTAGAGGACGCAGGCTCAGTTATCACTCGCCACTGACGCGATAGCCGCGACCGGGAATCGAACTTAGGTCATCCGGGTTGGGTGTGTAGCGCACGAACTAGTGCCACAGCTTCCCCCCTCCCTCCCCCCTGTCCCGACCCCAGGCAAGACGAGTAATAAAACAAACATTTATTTTTATTATTTTCAAACGAATAAAATCCATAACGTAATTGAAGCGCGGTAATTGAAAATGTTGCAGTTCGAGCCGCGTCGTAATCGATTCCCGAATCAGCAAACCGGCTCGTTGTTTGTTTGTCGTTTGCTGCTTGCTGCTGCTGCTGCCGCCACCGCCGCTGTTGACGTCGTTCCATAATTCACGGAACAACGCCACCGCCGATCGGCGACACCGAAGGCAACGAAAAAAAAAGGGCCCCACCGGATTTTTAAGTGACTCGGCGCTGGTTCACGGGAGAAGGAGCTCTCCCCCCTGACGTGGCAGAGTCATCGCGCGGGATTACCTTCGGTTTTAAATGTGCCAAATAATTTTTCTTTTTTTTTTACGCGCGCGCCTCCTAATTGCACTTGCGCAACCATCTGCAGCGAGCTCTTCAATAAAGAAATACAATTTCAAAAAAGTTTCCACCCCCACCGTGATTGCATCGGCCCAAAATGTCCCTTTAATTAAAGAGAAGCCGTGTTGTTTTTTTTCTTGCATTTTTTTTCTTTTTTTCCCAAAAGCCTTTGTGGAAATTAGCCAACCCTAACGAAGTCACGAGCCCGTTCGCTATAATTACGAAGGGACGGCCCGCTGCAGGATGGCAATCTGAAGGGTTCCTTCGACCCGCCCCCCCCACCCAATCCTCACCAAGTTTTAACCGAATGCCAAGGTCAGCTGTGGCCCCAATATAATTTATTGAACGGTTAATAGGTTTTCGGGCGGCTTGCATTAATTAGGCTTAGCCCAAGGCGACCCTGGGAGACAGCGGCAACACCAACCCGGCTGTGGTTGAAGCGCGTGTGGCGGTTGCGTGTGCGTAGTGGAGAATATAAATGCGTCGTTAAACCCGCCACCACCCAACGCAGCGAAGTAGTCAGGTTTGTCTTCTTGGTTCTTTCGGTAAAGTCACGTAGAAGGAAAATAATAAAATATAAAAAATAAAACATAATAAAATAATTCTCACGACGTTTCGGCCACAACGCAAGCATCCGTCTTCAGGTGGAGAACAGGTCTGTCGAGAAGGCAGTCAGGTTTGTCCCGTATACAGAACGTGGAGAATTCGTTACGAGTACAGCACACCGGTGTGTTGGAGAGAAAATCCACAACAATATGAGTACGACGTTTCGCCAGTAATTAGAACTTGCATCATCAGGCGGACAGACAGATTTGTGGAGAAATCCTCCTGTTTCGAGTTTAACAACACATTTATATTTACGCGATCTAACCCAAAAAAACTTAATTATGGATATTTTGTCGCGAAAGCCGACGTGTTAAACTGCAGTAGAGAAGTGGGCAGCAGTAGCACGCTGCGCTACAAACCCGGAGGCCTGAGTTCGATTCCCGCTCACGGCCAACACCGGTGACGTCTGGGGAGCGGCGGTGCAGCGGTTTGCACTGCACTGCGCTACGAAGCCGACCTCTGACCCGAGTTCGGTTTTCCCGCTCACGGCCACCCACCAACACCGGTGAGAGCGGTTATCGGAACCGGTTCCTGGGCCTCCTCTAGGTCGACTCAACCTCAAATGAGTACCTGGCGTGGTGTCGTGAACATCGCCACTAAGGTGGCAAAGGCGGCCGGGCGTGGTGCTGGCCACCCACCCGGTGTACCGTTCTGGCCTTCACAGGTGCTCGCTTACAGCACTTGCCCCAACAGTCTGTTACAGGCTGTACGGTGGATCTTTTTTTTTGGAGTAGAGCTCACTCATTTTTTGGGCAGCCTTGAAATATTTCGCTGACATTCTTACGTACGAAAACCTGTCAGCCGGCGTTGAACAAGTCAATCAATTATGAGCGTGCTCACCCCGCTTGCTCCCCCCTACCGCCCGCTTGCCCCACCAGCTCGCTCATCTGCTCTCGCGTTTTTTTTTAAGCGAAAACTTTAAACTAGACACTGAACAAAAGAGCAGCCATTTGCTACGGTGCAGTTCGGCCAGCCTCGACGGAACAATGAAACTCGTAACGAGACTTACACATCAGCGTCGGACAGTCTCTATCGACTGATGAATGGGCGTCACGGTGGCTAGGAGTTGTTAACTACCTCGCCTGGTAGGCAGGAAGTCGTGGGTTCGCACCCGGCCCTGACGCCTGCTGCAGATTTGGAGTTTGCGTGTGGACTTTTCTCCGGGTCCTCCGATTTTATTCCCCCTCCACATTTAGAATCAACACGCATTGATTTTAAATGAGTATTTGGCAACATGAGTATTTGGCCACTGCTATACAGGATGTTTTAAAAAGAGATGGACCCGATTTGAAATCGCTATATATCTGCAACCACCAACCGCCCATGAATGAAACTCTTACCACTTGAAAGGGCGGGGCATAGAGAGGGCGGGGCATAGAATTTCAAATGATTACCGCTAGATGCCTCTCCCAGCGCACAAACAGCCCCTAGCCTCAATCATTCGCAAGACACACTGCCTCAACGTTAGATAGCTCGCACGGGACCCCAAGACTTGGCGCTACCCTCTTGGCCCCCAAGATCCCCAGACATCACCACACCCTGCGACTTTTTCTTGTGGGGATACGTCAAAGACCGTGTTTTCGTGCCACCGTTAGCGACTAATCTGGATGACCTCAAAAACAGAATCACGGCAGCGGTGACTTCAGTGGAAGAAGACACTTTGAGAGGCGTTTGGGACGAATTAAACTATCGTCTCGATGTTGTCCGTACAGCAGGTGGAGGGCACATAGAGCATTTATAAAATGGTTAGTAAAACTTGATAACTCATTAAACCGTTTGTAACTTTTTGTGTAATTGTAACATGTTGCCATCGTGAAATATACTGCTTTGAAATTGGGCCCATCTTTTTGAAACACCCTGTACATTTACACAAGATGATAAGCCCACTTCCGTTGCTTGAGCCATCATTTGTGAAGGCCAGGGCCCTTCTGATCAAGAGCTACATAGCAGCTAAGTGGGCCTTACCTAATTAAAATACATTTTAGTTTTCGTAGCTTTAATTTTAGTTGAGCAGCCATTGTTACTACGATGGAAGTCAGGCCAACCTCAACGGAGCCGGCCAGTCTCTATCGACTGATGAACGGGCGTCCGTGTTGACCGCTGATACTGTGCAGAAACTTCGATTTAAAGCTTTCGTGACTGCAGGGATTCATCTTCTTGGTTCTTTCGGTAAAGTCACGTAGAAGGGAAGTAATAAAATAATAAAAATAAAACATAATAAAATAATTCTCACGACGTTTCGGCCACAACGCAAGCAGCCGTCCTCAGGTGAAGACCAGGTCTGTCGGGGAGACAGTGTCTGAATGACAGACCTGGTCTTCACCTGAGGACGGCTGCTTGCGTTGTGGCCGAAACGTCTTCAGAATTATTTTATTATGTTTTATTTTTATTATTTTATTACTTCCCTTCTACGTGACTTTACCTAAAGAACCAAGAAGATGTGCAGAAGCTCTCAAAACGCTGATCGCCCAACATTATAATTATTAATCCCCCTCTGGGCTTCGTACCTGATTGGTTTACGAATGATGACATTACATCTACCCCCCCCCCACCACCTCTATTTAAGACCGAAACAGGAGGAGGATTTCTCCAAAGTTCTGGCTATCGCCTTATGATGCTGCTTGTTGTTGTTGTTGTAATCACGGGCGAATCGTAAAATGTTGTTGTGGGTTTTAACTCCCCGCTGACGTGACACAACCCCTTACCGATTGGCTGCGTCTGCTTGTGGTGGCGGGGTTCAACGACGAAAAATAAACCTCTATTATGGACACGTGGTCTCCCACGACGCCGGTTCTGCCAAATGCCTTCCGCGCCACCCACGATGTTGTGTCACGGTCCTGCTGAGTCAACGTGCTACTCACTACTCACTAACTCCTCTCAGCCAGCTGCGGACGACATTGTCCATCCACTTGAATTTGATCTTCGGTCAATAAAAGCTTTCTCGCTGTTTGAAAAGCGATTGCGAGCACGCGCGTGCACGCACGCGCCTCTAAGCCTCCGGTCTTCTGCTTGGTTTAACGTCCATTTCATGGGCAGAATAAGATTACCACCCCCTCTACCGCAGCTCCCCCCTCGTCGGCTAATGATGGATTAAGAAGAAGAAAAATATGATGTTACGATTACATTCACAACAATAAAAGACAACCGCTGGCGGTGATGAGTTAATGAGTTAATGATGACGTCATCCTGCTGCTGCTCTATATAAGAACGGGAGACACAGGAGAGCCTCACCATTCTGGCGAATTGCCCGATGATGCTGGTTGTAATTACCAGCGAAACGTCGTACTCAAATTGTGAATGTTGTTGCTTCAACACACCGGTGGGCTAAAGCAGTGAACTATTTGTCTTTGTCAACGTGACACATTTTTTACTGATTGGCCGTGTCGGGTGGTGGAGGGTTACGACACATTTATAAATACACGCGATCTAAACCCAAAAATCGTTGATTATGAACGCTGGCGGTAATTGCAAACTTTGAGAGAGCCGTAGAGAAAAAGCCGGGCACTTGACTCGAGATGAGACGTCACGTGTAAAAAAAATTACGTGTCCGCGCCAATGTAGTCACGTGGGTTTTATTTTTAAAAAATATATGTAATTTTAAATATTTTGTATTATTTTATTTTTAAAATGTTTGCTTAAGTGGTGGGGGGAGGGGGGACATCACTTTACTCATGGCAGAAAATGTTTCCTTCGGCTCATATGATCTCAAATAAAACTGTGCCACCGAGGCGTTAATGGATGTGTAATGACATCGCTGGATGGCGCCATGCTGTAAGTGCAGTGCCGGCCCTAGAGGGCACGGTGTGTGTGTGCCGACCCAAGGGGAAGGTCGGGTGAGGCCATGACACTCTGGTTGACCCGGGAGGACACGTGACCGGTTTGAATGACAGGGGGGCCCCCAAGAGGGGGCTAGGAGGATCACGTGATTCGAACCCAGGTTCTTCCTGACGGTTCTGGAAGGGGGGAGTTGCCAAGGGCAGAGCCGGCCACGCCGGAGAGAATATACAGTGAGGGAAAAAAGTATTTGATCCCCTGCTGATTTTGTACGTTTGCCCACTGACGAAGAAATGATCAGTCTATAATTTTAATGGTAGGTTTACTTGAACAGTGAGAGACAGAATAACAACAACAAAATCCAGAAAAACGCATGTCAAAAATGTTATAAATTGATTTGCATTTTAATGAGGGAAATAAGTATTTGACCCCCTCTCAATCAGAAAGATTTCTGGCTCCCAGGTGTCTTTTATACAGGTAACGAGCCGAGTCCCGAGAGGGATCTTGGTTGTCCATCGCGGGGAAAAAACGCTTCGTCTACGATCTCCGTTCTGCGAGTCTTCCAGCACGTGGACCCGGGCAGTATGCTGTTGATCCCGGGTCCGGAGTCAATAGTTACTCAGTCACCGATGTAGTTAGCCAGAGTGGTCACCACCCTAGGTCGTTGTCTTGTTAAAAAGGTGAAGTCACCCCGTTGTGTTGGAACTAAATAAATGCGATGCCTCCAAGTCTAAGAGTGCAACTCAGTTGAACCCACTACAGATATATGGCTTTGATTAAAAGCTGATTTATTAAAAAACAGACTCCAGCGCGCCATTCTAAATCGCGTACTGTTCTTACTAGAGACACTAGTCTTACCAGGCCCCAACAAAGAAGGCTGTCTCTAGTGTAGGCCAATCAGTTTAAAAGAAAATGCATATGCTATCAGAGTATGTTTTCTGTTTGCATTCTGACCACAGGTATTGTGGTTAATGCACACATGATTCCTTGTCGAAGATTTCAGTTTGGTGTTTTAACATCTTAACACAGCTGTTTTGTTGCCAGAAAAAAGTGGAAAACCCATTCTCATATTTTGGTACTGGCAAAGGAGGTCCCATGATGCAGCGACCTCTTGTTTTATTACCAGAAAGGTTAAAACCTATTCTTATTTTTTTCATACTTTGATACTGCCAAAAAGGGTCCCATTCTGGACTCTAGTTTCTTCCTGGAGAATTCCCAGGCCGCCCCCAGGCCAGCCGAGCGACACAGTCCCGCCAGTGTGGCCGGGAGAGGGATGCTCTCGGATGGACTTGACCCTAGCAATAGACAAGCCGTACGTATTGTCCACCATGGGGTTCATGGTGCCACAGGGGTCCCATTCCAGTGCTCACCCTACAGATGAGAACATCGCCCGTCACGGGAGAGACGCGTGAGTCGGCGATGTCCGATCCTCCGCCTTCGCGCCAGGGGTGAGAGGGCAGATCACGGAGGAGAAAGAGCACGCTATCGGGGTTTCAACAAAAGAGCCGATCGGTTGTTTTCGATGTCTGCTCGCCCCTACCCCCACCCACCCCCAGTGAAAGCGTTCATCGATGACACTGCCATAAAGAGGAGAGCAAAACATATACATATATATAGTAGGTGACTTGATGAAACAATAAAACAGGCAATAAAACAGGTTTGAAGATACTAATAGGGTTTTTCCCCTTTTTTCTGGCAACAAAACTGACACCTTTTTGCAAGGAATCATGCTTACATTAACCACAATACTTGCAGTCAAATGCAAACAAAAAACAATACTCTGAATGCAAGTATTGTGGTTAATGTAAGCATGATTCCGTGCAAAAAGGTGTCAGTTTTGTTGCCAGAAAAAAGGGGAAAAACCCTATTAGTATATTTTGGTACTGGCAAAGGAGGTCCCATGATGTAAGTTTGAAGATGTTCAAACAACAGATAGATTCCTATTGCAAGGTGTCTAGTACTGCATTAGTCACACGTACTTGTGGCAAAACATGCCAAACAAGCATGCTCGAATAATAATATATGCGTTCTCTTTGAACCTGATTGCATATATAATTATCAGAGCATCTTTGTTTGGCATGTTTTGCCACAAGTGTAAGTATGTGTGGTTAATGCAGACGTGATGGCTTGCAATAGCTCTTTGGTGTTTGAACATCCTAACACCTCCTGTTTAATTGCCAGAAAAGGGTAAAACCTATTATCGTATTAAATTTCGAATTAAAGCTTTCGTGACTGCAGGGATTCATCTTCTTGGTTCTTTCGGTAAAGTCGCGTAGAAGGGAAGTAATAAAATAATAAAAATAAAGCATAATAAAATATTATTATATTATTTTATATTATTATATTATTTTATTATGTTTTATTTTTATTATTTTATTACTTCCCTTCTATGCGACTTTACCGAAGGGAAGTAATAAAATAATAAAAATAAAACATAATAAAATATTATTATATTATTTTATTTTATTATATTATTTTATTATGTTTTATTTTTATTATTTTATTACTTCCCTTCTATGCGACTTTACCGAAAGAACCAAGAATATATTATCGTATTGTTTTTACATAATTTTTATAGCACAGGGACTCCTCTGCTTATGAATATTCGACTTACGAATGTTCAGAGATACAAACAAACCTGGTCCGTACATCCAGTTACCTGTTCGGACCGAGAGTCAAAAGCTCACCCGCCGCGCAATAGATGGCGGCAGTGGCATCTACATCCCCAGAACATGAAGAACCAGTGGCATCTAAATCTGAAGAGCGTGAAGAATGAGTGGCATCTACATCTGCAGAATGTGAAGAACCAGTGGCATCTACATCTGTAGAACACGAAGAACCAGTGGCATCTACATCTGAAGAGCGTGAAGAATTAGTGGCATCTACATCTGCAGAATATGAAGAACTAGTGGCATCTACATCTGCAGAATGTGAAGAACCAGTGGCATCTACATCTGCAGAATGTGAAGAACCAGTGGCATCTACATCTGCAGAATGTGAAGAACCAGTGGCATCTACATCTGCAGAATGTGAAGAACCAGTAGCATCTACATGCAGAACATGAAGAAGCAGTGGCATCTACATCTACAGGAGATTATATAACTTTTAAAGCCATTCCCCGTATTTAGGGTACAGGCTGTTCAACATGTTTGGAATCTACATGAGTAAAGTTGGACTCACGAACAAATCTTAACTAGAGGAGTCGTTGTACTGCCAAAAAGGTCCCATTTTAGGCAGTGGAACCTTCATCGCGGAGGTGTATGCATGTGTAGTGTAATAGCGCCGGCTGGTGACCAGCAGCGGCAACTGCGGTGTACAAACAGTACACACGCCGGTGAGCATATACACGGCTGTGTCGACAGGGCGGAGGAACTGGGGCAAGGGTCATGGAGGGCCCCATCTGGAAGCCCCTGGAACCTGCTAGTGGGTTCGAGAAGGGAGGTGCGGCCAGGGCAGGGCCAGGCCGCGCTGGTAGGAAAAAAAGGGCCGAGTGCGGGAGCTCGAGGCTGCTGGTTTTGGGATTGGATCATCTCGTCGTTGCTGTCGTCTTTGTCGCCATCGTCACTGCCGTCTTCGCTCGACATTGCGCTGCTAGATACCTGTTAGCTGTCTCCGTCAGCGCCGTCCACGTTAGACGGCTAGCGTTGTGTCATAGGCTAGCGACTACAGAGTGAGTGCATGCGAGATCGTGTGTGTTAAATAAAGGTGCCTCTACGAACCTCGTCTTCGAAGTCACTGCACTGCACATGTACGTTGAGCTTCCTTCGCACCGTACATAGCTAACCGTGCTAATCGGAGGTGCCGAGAGGGGGAAGGACAACAAACTAAACACAAACAGCAGTTTTAAAGAAATTAGTTTGTCAATCTTGATGACTTAAAAGTGCATCGCTCCAGTGGCTTCCAACCATCGGACGGGAGGAGCGTTCCAGACGGCCGCAGAAGCGCATCTGAAAGCGCCGCCGTGCTTTGCAGCGGTGACTGTCTTTGTCTGACGGCCAGCCAAAAAACCCGCTGCTGCGAGGGTGACTGGATGTCGCGTGATGATGGCTTATGTTCCTTGACGAGATCATTTGCGGCAAGCAGATACTAACGGATTCTCGTCAATGCCTGCCTACCCCCCCCGCAACCCCCACCCCCCCCCCATTACCTTGGCACCTGGCATGGGTAGCGCTAGACGCCGCAGGCTTGGAGCGGCAGAACTTTTTTTTGTACCGTTGCACGATTACCGCACTGGGTGGGTGTGGGCGGGGGAGGTTGGGCATAAACTGCGCGCCATTAATCAGCGCAAGGTAGTGCGGCGCGTGCCAACAGCCGTAGGCGCTGTCCATCGCAACTCAGTGAGCCGCTGAGAATGATGGAACTCAGCAGAAGGTTTTTTTTTTCATTTCTTTCCTTCTCTTTTCTCGCAAAGCTCGGATTAATTACAAGCGTCTGGAAGCACGATGCACTTCTCCTTCGGAGAGATCTCTGCAGAGCTGAAAACTAAAAACTACGAAAAAATGTTTTACTAAGGTATGTTCCCACTGAGCTATGTAGAGCTCTTTTTTCAGAAGCGACCTGCCCATCACAAATGATCACTCAACAAAGTGGCTAATCACTGTCACGTTGAAATTCATAGAAGGCAAATACCCGGAACGCGTGACGTTGATTCTTAAAGATGGAGGGGAAAAAACCGAGGACCCGGAGAAAAATGCACGCGACCACGGGAAGAGAGAGAGAGAGAGACACGCAAACCCCAAATATACAGGCGTCGTCAGGGTCGGGATTGAACTCACGACCGCATGTATACCAGGCGAGGGAGCTAACATCTCTCCACCTAAGTTGCAGGTTGGGGTCATGGTGGTGGGGGGGGAGGAGGAATGGACGAGAGAAATAAAATGTAAAACATTCAAATCATCAAAAAACTAAAACTGTACACCGCGTGCCGCCAAGGCACGGCAGACCCACTTACGCAAGTCCACACACACGGCACGCTGCACGCCACGGCAACGATACGGCCGGCAACGGCGGGGGGGGGGGGGGCACGGCACTCGACGGGGGATGGATGCGGAGCTAACCATTAAGGGGTGGCGAGGATTTTTGGGTACCGGATGTGCTGCGCTCCCTGCCCGCTGAACGCCGCGTTCGCGTGAACGCGGCGTTCCTCCAATCGACCCCCCGCCAGCCACGGAAACAGGACGAAACTTGCCCCGACGCAAAAGACCAAGATCCCCCGTATGGCCTTCAAAATACTGTCGGGTGCAAAGTGCTCTTAGCGAGCACCTATTGGAGGCCGGTACGGCACAAGAGGGGTGTGGGTGGACGGCACAACGCCCGGCCGCCTTTGTCTCAGTTGAGGCTGAGTCGACCTAGGGGAGGCCCAGAAACGGTTCAGATAATCGTTACTGGTGTTGAGCGTGAGCGGGAATCGAACTCGGGTCGCCGGGTTCGTACAGCAGCGCGCTAACCGCTACCCCACCGCTCCCCCCTACACACACGCGCGCACACGCACGCACACGCACGCACACGCACCGTCTATTACATTCACACATCGCAGCAGCAGCAACGTCTAAAAAAACTTTTCAGTAGTTTCGGGGGGGGAAACGATGAAGGAGAATTGCGCGTGTTCATTAATTCGAACAAATGTGGTGCGAAAGCAGCAGCAGCAGCACTCTGTAAAACAGAGCAAAGGCACCACTGCTTCCAGCTACCGTCATTAAGCTGTCAGCGCCACAGACGTATAAAACGAAACCATTAAACTATTCTCATATTATTTTACCAGGTAAGGCCCCACTGAGCTACGTGCAGCTCTTTTTTTTCAGAAGTGTACCCTGACTATCACAAATTGGAGCAGCCCCACAAAGTGGCTCATCGTGTGGAAATTTGTAGCAGCGGCCAAATACTCCGATTCTAAACGTGGAGGTGGACAAAGCCAGAGGACCCGGAGAAAAAAATGGGATCGAACCCACGACCTCCTGCATACCAGGCGAGGTAGTTAACAACTCCTAGCCACCGTGGCGCCCCCATCCAATGAGAGTAAACCAATCTCCCTACGTTTTGCAACACGGCGAGCTGCCAAATGCAATTTGGTTTTGCCCTTCAAATTTTTTTTCTTTAAACGCAAGCCCCGCGAGATATTGTTTAGAATGGTCCCCACCGGGGTAAATCCCGCGCGAGCAAAAAAAACCTCCTCGTCAACGCCCGCCGATGCCGCCGGTGCCCTCGAAACCAGAGGTCGCAACCGGGTACCCGATACCCGTACCCTACCCGATACCCAGCTACCCGTTCCCTACCCGATACCCGTACCCTACCCGAGACCCGTACCCTACCCGATACCCGTACCCTACCCGAGACCCGACTACCCGTACCCGGCACTAGGGTCGCAAACGGGTACCGTACCAGTACCCTACCCGATACCCGTACCCTACCCGAGACCCGTACCCTACCCGATACCCGTACCCTACCCGAGACCCGACTACCCGTACCCGGCACCAGGGTCGCAAACGGGTACCGTACCAGTACCCTACCCAATACCCGGATACCCGTACCCGGCCGGGTATCGGGTAGGGTACGGGTACCCGATGGCGACCTCTGGGATGAAGCCACGTTGCAGGCGCAGATGGGTTGATTCTAGGAACTTTAATTGTGAGAAGAGACAAGACGTTGGGAAATGAGTACCCGGCCGGGTACGGGTACGGGTAGCCGTTTGCGACCCTGGTGCGACCGGGTACGGGTAGGCCGTGAGTCACTGGTGAGTAACCGTTTGTCACTCATTTCCCAACGTCTTGTCTCTTCTCACAATCCAAGTTCCTAGAATCAACCCACACGCGCCTGCAACGTGGCTTCATCCCAGAGGTCGCAATCGGGTACCCGTACCCTACCCGATACCCTGCCGGGTACGGGTATCCGGGTATCGGGTAGGGTACTGGTACCCGTTTGCGACCCTGGTGCGGCCGGGTACGGGTACGGGTAAGGAATCAAACCCGTTTGCGACCTTTGCCTCGAACCGCGAGCGTTTGGACCGCGGAACGGTCAGGCCACTGGCCTCATCGACGATTGCCGCCGAGCGGTAGCGGACAGACGAAGCGGGTCCGTGCGTCCCCACCCCTTACTTAGCAACCTCCCCCCCCCCTCTACCGCCCCCCACCCCCCACACGCTCCCCCCCCCCTCCGCACGCCACAATGCAATCATCGCAGCAGCAGCCGACGTGAAGAGCACCTTGATTTTAAAGGGCGCTCGCGCAAAAAAACATCAAAATCGCCGACCGTCCGACAACGTGAATCCGCGTCGCGTCTTTCCCCGAGCGACGAGCCGCTCCCAAGATGATGGGAAAAAAAATCAGACATTACGGTTTTTTTTTTTACCCTTTGCTGCCAATAAAACAGGTGTTAAGATGTTCAAACGCCAAATTAGATTTTTTGTTGTTTGCAAGGAATCGAGCGCTGCACTAACCACACACAGTGCTTGTGGTAAAACGTGCCAAACAAACGTGATCTGATCATAATAATAATAACATGCATTGTCTTTCGATTTAAAGCTTTCGTGACTGCAGGGATTCATCTTCTTGGTTCTTTCGGTAAAGTCACGTAGAAGGGAAATAATAAAATAACCTGTTCATGACCTGTTCATTCAGACGCTGTCTTTCCGACAGACCTGTTCTTCACCTGAGGACGGCTGCTTGCGTTGTGGCCAAAACGTCGTGAGAATTGTATTTTATTATGTTTTATTTTTATTATTTTATTATTTCCCTTCTACGTGACTTTACTGAAAGAACCAAGAAGATGCATTGTCCTTGAAAGTGATTGGCCTACACCAGAGACATCCTTCTTTGTGGCCTAGTCTCACCACCAGTGTCAGACCAGAGAATGCCATGAGGCGAACAGCACGTGAAGTGGTTCAACTCGGAGGCAGTAATTCTTGGAGGCACTTTTATTATACTCACAATCTCCCTTCACACACCCTCCAGTCGCCTAGGCTACACACACCCTAGCCTATAACACCGATGGCGCTGACCGATACAGCCAACAACTGTACAGTGGTACCTCGGTACACGTCGTTAATTCGTTCCAGAAGGTAGGACTTATACCGAAATGACGTATACCAAACTAATTTTTCCCATAAGAAATTAAGGGAAAGCAAATAATCCGTTCCAAAGAATAAGAAATTATCTTTTATGTGGCATATTATACATTAATGGGGTTGTATAAAATAATTTAGACACTACTTATTACTAAAATGCATACATATATTAAAATAAATTGAAATAAAAATAAAATGTAACATCACTTTACCTTGCTGAGAGGAGTTGATAGCCTACGAGGATGGTGGTCAGGGAGGGTAGGCGATGTTATTTTTTGGAAGGAGAGTCAGGCAGACTGAGGAGTGGCGCTTTGATTCAGTCGTGAACGGGGTATGCGCGGGTACTGTACTTGGTGACTCATCCCGACCCATACAAGTTCTAGCAAGCGCATCGTATCCCAAGCAAGCGCGTCGTATCCCAAGCAAGACGTCGTATCCCAAGCAAGACGTCGTATCCCAAGCAAGACGTCGTATCCCGAGCAAGACGTCGTATCCCAAGCAAGACGTCGTATCCCAAGCAAGACGTCGTATCCCAAGCAAGACGTCGTATCCCAAGCAAGACGTCGTATCCCAAGCAAGACGTCGTATCCCAAGCAAGACGTTGTATCCCAAGCAAGACGTCGTATCCCAAGCAAGACGTCGTATCCCAAGCAAGACGTCGTATCCCAAGCAAGACGTCGTATCCCAAGCAAGACGTCGTATCCCAAGCAAGACGTCGTATCCCAAGCAAGACGTCGTATCCCAAGCAAGGCGTCGTATCCCAAGCAAGACGTCGTATCCCAAGCAAGACGTCGTATCCCGAGCAAGACGTCGTATCCCAAGCAAGACGTCGTATCCCAAGCAAGTGCGTCGTATCCCAAGCAAGACGTCGTATCCCAAGCAAGACATCGTATCCCACGACATGTTTTGCTCGTCAAAACACGACGTATACCAAATTCGACGTATTCCAAAGCGGTCGAATACCGAGGTATGACTGTATAACAGCGCAATATCAAGTGAAGGCGATTGCGGCGACGAAGAGAAGAATGGTGACAACGCCGACGCTGGACTTGAGCAGCACGACGGGGACCCCCACTTACAGTCGACAGCCCCGAGGTCCCCCACAGGGGCCCCTCTTGTACTGTCAGCGTGGCCTGGCTCCGCCCCCAGCCACACCCCTTTTCTAGAACCTACCAGCGGGTTCTTGGTGTGCCCCTCCTGTGACCTTTCCCCGAGATCCCCCTTCTGGTGTATATCCTGGCTGCCGTAAGCCGCAGATCCCCTTCCCTGCCAGCAGACAGCGCTATGCTGATACATTACTATTCTATGCCACTACACAAGCATCAGAGCACTCATAGCTCGGGTTGAGCCCTCATCCATAACCGAGTTTCTTGGGATAGATCGCGTAAACCCGTCAGCAGGCGACAGCCAATTATTAAGGGTTTGTCACGTAAACTAAATGTGGCAATTAGTTTACTAGTTACAGCACACACGGTGTGCTGGAGAGTAAACCCACTACGACGTTTACAATTTGAGGTACTGTGTGACGTTTCGCCGGTAATTACAACAACAACAACCAGCATCATCAGGCGACAACCACAATTGTGGAGAAATCCTCCTCCTCCTGTTTCGGTCTTAAATACAGCAGGTGATAAATGTCGTCATTCGTGAGCCAATCGGGTTCAAAGCCCGGGGGGGGGGGGGGGGGGTTAATGCATTCATATAAATTACAACGTATATTTATTCTCGGTTGGGTTAGTAGACGCTCCCGAGTGGTTCGACACGGCCTCTGAATTGCGACGGGTGGAGTGGTGGTCGCTCCCTTTGTGAGATCGTAGTCATCGTCAGCCATGATCAATCCACTGCTAGGTTAGTGAAGCGGGGGGAGGGGGTGGCGGTCACAGAGGACTGGCTGAGATATCACCAACCGTTAATGTGAGACCTGGCCCGGCAATCCAACTCATGTTGCAGGGTCAAACACCGATCCTTTGCAAAATGAGGGTTAGGCATAATCATGATCATGATCAGCCATGATCTATCAGCTGTTGGCTGAAAACCTCCCACCAACCCCCGCCCACCCCACCAAGCTGTCACCAGCGGTCCTGAAATGTAACAAGACAAAGATGCCCACGTATAGCCTGTAAGAGACTGTTGGGACAAGTGGTGTTTTCGACAAGTAGCAGCGCCTATGAAGGCCGGCACGGCACATGACGGGGGGTGGGTGACCAGCACCATGCCTGCCCGCCCGGCCGCCTTGATCTCCTTGCAATATAACATTCCATCTAGAAGCTGCACTGAAGATGATTTCGTGGCTTCGTCTCCACGGTAGACAGGTCCCTCTTTTGAGCGTATTCACTCCTCTGCTTGTGAGTCCATTGCTATCAACTATAGACTAGAAAACAAACTAAACCATTTCGATTTAATGCTTTCGTGACTGCAGGGATTCATCTTCTTGGTTCTTTAGAAAGAACCAAGAAGATAAACCAAACCATTGTTTTGTTCTTTATTTAACCAGCTTGAGGCCCCCAACACTGAGCTGCGTAGACCTCTTTCAGAAGCGACCTGGACATCGCAAATGACAGCTCAACGAAGCGCGTTGATAATTACCGCCGAATAGTACGGGCTGGGAACATTGGCTCGGGAGACGGCTAGGCCAATTGAACGGACAGAAGATCACCGTGGCCTCAGCATAAAAAAAAACGGGTTCTGTGCGTACTGACACACTACGGGCACGGTTCAGAAGTGTGGTCATTAACGAAAGTACGTATAAACATGGAATAAGTGGGCACAAAAAAGTAAAAGGGGTGGGAGAGATGCACGCGCTTGGAATTTCAATGAGAGAGAGAGGCACGGATTACGGAGCGTACGTGCGCACGCGCAAGGTTAACGGCATTAGCGAAGCTGGTTAGGAAAAGTGAGGATTGGACATAGGCACATCATGGCATTGAGGGGCGGGGGGGGGGTGGGACGAAATTCAAGAAGAGAGAGCGGCGGCAGCCCCCTGGGAACGCAACGCGTCCCGCACAGGGACGTTCATCGCGGGGGAGATGGCGAAGCGATGGAATCGGTGCTCGTGTGCGGGAGGAACTAAAATCGAATCTAAGTCAGGTTTGTCGAGAGGCCGTCACTCGAATGGCGCTGCTCTGTGACGCGGCTTAAGGAGCGGCGGCACGGAGGGGGAACGTTGTCGATGGCGGGGGAGAGGGGGCGGCTACGAGGTAGTGAGGAACGCGTGACGGCGAGGGAGGGGTAAGCTCACGAAGGGACGGGCAAGAGTGGAGGGGCGAGGGGAGGTGAAGAGGAAGGGAATGGGCGATGGCGAAGAGGAGGTGAGACTCGAAGAGAGTAGAACGGAAGGAGGTGAAGGATGGGGACTGCTTCATGTGCAGGGGCAGTGTTTGAGTCTATGGGCAGTGCTGGGTCAATGGGCAGTGTTGGGTCAATGGGCAGTGTTGGGTCAATGGGCAGTGCTGGGTCAATGGGCAGTGCTGGGTCAATGGGCAGTGTTGGGTCAATGGGCAGTGTTGGGTCAATGGGCAGTGCTGGGTCAATGGGCAGTGCTGGGTCAATGGGCAGTGTTGGGTCAATGGGCAGTGTTTGAGTCTATGGGCAGTGCTGGGTCAATGGTCAGTGTTAGGTCAATGGGCAGTGCTGGGTCAATGAGCAGTGTTTGAGTCTATGCGCAGTGCTGGGTCAATGGTCAGTGTTAGGTCAATGGGCAGTGTTGGGTCAATGGGCAGTGCTGGGTCAATGGGCAGTGTTTGAGTCTATGGACAGTGTTCAGTCTATGGGCAGTGTTGGGTCAATGGTCAGTGTTGAGTCTATGGGCAGTGTTGAGTCTATGGGCAGTGTTGAGTCTATGGGCAGTGTTGAGTCTATGGGCAGTGTTGGGTCAATGGGCAGTGTTGGATCGGGACAATGTTGAGTCTATGGGCAGTGTTGGGTCAATGGGCAGTGTTGGATCTGGGCAGTGCTGAGTCTATGGGCAGTGTTGAGTGAATGGGCAGTGTTGGATCTGGGCAGTGCTGAGTCTATGGGCAGTGTTGGGTCAATGGGCAGTGTTGGATCTATGGGCAGTGCTGAGTCTATGGGCAGTGTTGAGTGAATGGGCAGTGTTGGGTCAATGGGCAGTGCTGAGTCTATGGGCAGTGTTGGGTCAATGGGCAGTGTTGGATCTATGGGCAGTGCTGAGTCTATGGGCAGCGTTGAGTGAATGGACAGTGTTGGATCTATGGGCAGTGTTGGGTGAATGGGCAGTGTTGAGTCTATGGGCAGTGTTGGATCTATGGGCAGTGCTGAGTCGATGATTACACCGCGTGACCCTGGGAGGCGATAGTAGCTACATGCGGGACGTCTTCACATCCAGCAGCGAATCGAGCACGGCCGATCGACTTGTGTTTTCGTTCATCATCGTTGTTACGTATCTGGAATGATTTCGCATGAAAAATTTAAAGGCAGGCGGCCGGTGGACCGGGTTTCAGATGTTGAAAGCAGGAGACAGCATTTGCCGTTGTCATAGTAACATTCTAAGAGGGATATTTTTTTGTTTGTTACCACCGCACGTACAGTACTGAGCGTACAAAAGAACAACGGCCCTTCGGATTTCGTTTTTTTTTTTTGGGGGGGGGGGTGGAGGGACTGTTATTTCACTGAGCGCGGAACGGAACGGAGACGCGATTAGCGCAGTGCGCCAAAGAAAAGTGACGCGCAACAACGCGAGCCCGACCGCCCGAGTTCGATCCCTGTTGGCTGAAAACCTCCCCCCCAAGCTGTCACCAGCGGTCCTGAAATATAACAAGACAAAGATGCCCACATAAAGCCTGTAAGAGACTGTTATTGTTACAAGTGCTGTTTTCCGCTTTCACAAACCCGCACCGACCAGCGTGGTGAAGTATGGTCAAACATCCAACGTAGCGGCAGTGGCCACGTTTAAACATCAATTACGGTCAAACAATCCCCCCCCCGTGTGACCGACGGGGAGAAGTTGAGGCCTTCATCCAGCAGTGGATCGACAAAGGGTCGCGAATGACGTATAGATATCTGCGAGTCCTAATATCAATGTTTCTAGATTTGAAGCTTTCGTGACTGCAAGGATTCATATTCTTAGGTGTTTTCGGTAAAGTCACGTAGGTAAAAAAATGTAAATTAATAAAACTAAAATAAAACGAAATAAAAGGCTTGTGTTGCTTCCGAAACGTCGTGATTTTATTTTGTTTTATTTTACTTTTATTAATTTACATTTTTTACCTACGTGACTTTACCGAAAAAACCTAAGAATATAATATCATTGTCATTATTATTTGTGTTGTTCCACTGCGTATAGGCATTGCGAGGCTGTTGTGGCTTTCAGAACAAAGCAACAATTTACCTCGTGGATGTGTCACCTGACACGCCATGGCCTCATTTTGAAAGACACGCAAACAAAGACGGTCAATGCGTCGAGGGGCGCTTTCAGATGCCCTTCTGCGGCCGTCTGGAATGTTCTTCTTCACGATATTAGGAATCCACTGGAAGCTATGGCAATTTCAAATCAGCGAGATTGACAAAGGCCATTTTTTGAGAACTGCTTTTTGTATTCAGTTTGTTGTCCTTCTCCCGCACCTCCGATTCGCACGGGTGGCTACGTACGGTGTGAATGAAGTTCAACAATCATATATACACTCTTAGGTTTTTTTTCGGTAAAGTCACGTAAGTAAAAAAGAAAAATTAATCAAAGTAAAATAAAAATAAAAAGCTTGTGTTGCCTCCGAAACGTCGTGATTTTTATTTTATTTTCATTTTACTTTTATTAATTTTAATTTTTTTACCTACGTGACTTTACCGAAAAAAAACCCTAAGAATATTGAATCCTTGCAGTCACGAAAGCTTCAAATCTAGAAACATATATACATGTAAGCGATGGGAAAAAAGAGGAGAGTCGGAAAACATAGCCAAGTGTGCATTGTGCAGGTGTGATATCCGCTTTAACACGTAGCAGTAGGCTTTCGCGACCAATAATATCCATAATAAAGGAATTTTTTGGGGTTAGATTGCGTACATTTAAATGTATCGTTAGACCGGCCACCACACGACGCAGCCAATCAGTAACGTGTCTCACGTGAATAAGACGTGCCCAATTAGTGACTACTTCAGCGCCACTAGTTGTGTCTTGGAGAGTAAAACCCACGGCATTTACAATTTTAGTATTGTGATGTTTCGCTGGTGATTACAACAACCAGCTGCATCGGGCGATTTGCCAGAATCGTCCGATACGTGACAAGCCTTACTAGTTGGCTGTGTCGGGTGGTGGCGGGTTTACGACACATTTAGATTTGAAGCTTTAGTGACTGCAGGGATTCATCTTCTTGGTTCTTTCGGTAAAGTCACGTAGAATGGAAAATAATAAAATAATAAAAATAAAACATAATAAAATAATTGTCAAGACGCTCTTCGCCCGTCTATCCTAGCATAAATAGTCGCTCCAAGCCTGGGGCGTGCCATTCAGACTCTGCCTTCTCGACAGGCGTTCTCCACCTGAAGACGGCTGCTTGCGTTGTGGCCGAAACGTCGTGAGAATTATTTTATTATGTTTAATTTTTATTATTTTATTATTTTCCTTCTACGTGACTTTACCGAAAGAACCAAGAAGACACATTTATATTGACGCGATCTAACCTAAAAACAGAAACCGTTAAGGTGAGATATTGAGTGACCATTCTCTTGTTACGCAACCGATCTTTGTGCTACACGTGCATGGTGAAGTGGGAATATTATAGCAAAGTGTGCGCTGTGCAGGTGAGATATTAAGTGCCCATTCTCGTGTTACGCAACCGATCTTTGTGCTACAGGTGCTTGGTGAAGTGGGAAAAATATTGTAAAGTCGGGGTTGTGCAGGTGCGATAGAGTGGCCATTAGCTTGTGTTACGCAACCGATCTTTGTGCTACAGGTGCTTAGTGAAGTGGGAAAAATATTGCAAAGTGTGCGTTGTGCAGGTGCAATAGAGTGGCCATTCTCGTGTTACGCAACCGATTTTAATGCTACATGTGCTTAAAGTGGGAAAATTATAGCAAAGTGTGCGTTGTGCAGGTGAGATATTGAGTGCCCATTAGCTTGTTACGCAACCGATCTTTGTGCTACAGGTGCATGGTGAAGTGGGAATATTATAGCAAAGTGTGCGGTGTGCAGGTGAGATTAAGTGGCCATTCTCGTGTTACGCAACCGATCTTTGTGCTACAGGTGCTTAGTGAAGTGGGAAAAATATTGCAAAGTGTGCGTTGTGCAGGTGCGATATTGAGTGCCCATTAGCTTGTTACGCAACCGATCTTTGTGCTACAGGTGCTTAGTGAAGTGAGAAAATTATTGCAAAGTGTGCGGTGTGCAGGTGCGATAGAGTGGCCATTAGCTTGTTACGCAACCGATCTTTGTGCTACAGGTGCTTAGTGAAGTGAGAAAATTATTGCAAAGTGTGCGTTGTGCAGGTGCGATAGAGTGGCCATTCTCGTGTTACGCAACCGATCTTTATGCTACAGGTGCTTAGTGAAGTGAGAAAATTATTGCAAAGTGTGCGGTGTGCAGGTGCGATAGAGTGGCCATTAGCTTGTTACGCAACCGATCTTTGTGCTACAGGTGCTTAGTGAAGTGAGAAAATTATTGCAAAGTGTGCGGTGTGCAGGTGCGATAGAGTGGCCATTCTCGTGTTACGCAACCGATCTTTGTGCTACAGGTGCTTAGTGAAGTGAGAAAATTATTGCAAAGTGTGCGGTGTGCAGGTGCGATAGAGTGGCCATTCTCGTGTTACGCAACCGATTTTAATGCTACACGTGCATGGTGAAGTGGGAATATTATAGCAAAGTGTGCGGTGTGCAGGTGAGATTAAGTGGCCATTCTCTTGTTACGCAACCGATCTTTGTGCTACACGTGCTTAGTGAAGTGAGAAAATTATTGCAAAGTGTGCGGTGTGCAGGTGCGATAGAGTGGCCATTAGCTTGTTACGCAACCGATCTTTGTGCTACAGGTGCTTAGTGAAGTGGGAAAAATATTGCAAAGTGTGCGTTGTGCAGGTGCGATAGAGTGGCCATTCTCGTGTTACGCAACCGATCTTTATGCTACAGGTGCTTAGTGAAGTGGGAAAATTATAGCAAAGGTTGGAAAGCATAGCCAAGAGCGCATTGTGCGTGTGGGATACTGAATTCCCATTCTCTTGTTCCATAACACTGGTCAACACACTTTTTCTGGCATAAGGTATTCCAACGGTTTTAAGGTAATTTCAGGGTGCTCATTCCAAATCTGGCATCAGTTTTTGTCTATCACATCAGGTTTTTGAGATATCAAATATTGCATTTTCAATAAAAACTGCAGAAGAAAAATATTAAATGAATGTGGATATCTGCATAAAATGATATTATAAACACTCTATCCTAAAATACAGCACCATATTTTAACACTAAAGCAGTCACTGACTCGCAACAACTTGCAATCATAAGTGACAGAGTTAATTTCGGGTAAAGTCAATTAAAATGGGGTATGCCGATAGCATAATAATGAGATGTGATAGAGCAAATCTGAGATCAGATTTGGAATCAACACCCTGAAATTAGTCTAAAACAGCTGCAAAATTCCAGGCCAGAAAAACATTTCTTTTTTTTGTTGACCAGTGTAATCGATCTTTATGCTGCCCATGCACCTCCGATTAGCACGGCAGGCTACGTACGGTGCGAAAAAAGTTCAACGTACACACATAGTGAAGTGAGAATAAGATAGCAAAGTGTGCGCCGTGAAGGCGAGACACGCGGTCGCAATTCTCTTTTTCCATAACCAACTTTGTGCCGCTCGCACGCCACGCACGTGCACAGCGCCCGCCCGCCCGTCAATCAAATCCACGGTCGGATGAGGGCCCCGGCAAGCCGTGTGGGGTGGGGAAGCTTCATTTTGACCGTTCCTCACCACGGCACGTCACGGCAAAGGCGCGCCAGCTTCACCGAAGGTAGAGCGGCGCAACGAGGTAATTCCTAGCCACTGCTGCCCCCCCCACCACCACCGCCCGCCACTTATGCTCTCCATAACAATTCCCCACCGCCGGGAAAACGCCCGTGGCAACCTGGCGCGTGCGAACGGCGGATCGGCCGTTCTGAGCTCTGCCCGGTGGAGTTAACCACTACCGTACCCCCCACCCCCCCCACCGTTCTCCGTCAGCCTTCGCCGAGATCCGATGAGATCGGGGCGAAATTCCGGCCGATTTGTCAGCACGAGAGCCGTGAATTCTACAGCAGCAAAGTGGCAGCGGCGCTTCAAAAAGCCACCGCTCGCTTGGCTTAGGACGCCTGCTGCTCCGGCGGTGTTCGCGGGGCGGGTGGTTATGGCGAGTTTGTACATATGTGTAAGTTGAAATTCAACCGTGCTAATCGGAGGTGCAGCGTTTAGTGTATGGGTAGTGTGTATGTTGAACTTCTTTCGCATCCTGCGTAGCCAACCGTGCTAACAGGAGGTGTGGTGGTGGGTGGTGGGGGGAGTGCAACAAACTAAACCCAAAAAGCAGTTTAAAAGAAATGAATTTTCAATCGAGATGATTTAAAAGTGGCATCGCTTCCAGTGGTTTCATAATATATCGGAGAGGATAAGCTTTATCCTTTACAAACGGATAAGAGGGGGGGTGGAGGGGCGGACCGAAGGATCGAGAAAGCTCCATAATAATAAAAAATTAACCCGTAAAAACAAAGTTTTTCACTATAAATCCTTTATATGCGTGCCAGCCCACATTGGTCTTTGAAACGGGCGGCTAGAGTCCTCTCGTCCTCTGGCTTGAGATGGCTGCCACCTATGGGTCAGATGATTGCCTGCCACCATTAAGCAATTGGTAATTAAATATAAAAAAAATTTGTCCTAAAATGTTGAAAATTTTGGGAAAAAAATTTCACGAAAATAAATTGTCACGCACAACATGACGTGTGTGCAAAATGTCAGCTCGATTGGATCACGGGAAGTGGGTTAAAAAACGACCGAAAGATTTGCACGGTCGTAAGCACGCAAGCAAGCAAGCAAGTGAACTAAATATAAAGGATTTAAAAATCACGGGAATACTCAGGGCGGCTAACGAGGGGGGTGGGGGGGGGGTGAACGCGCGCGCATCCTGGAGGGAATCCCCAACGTCGAGGAGTGTGGGACCACGAGGGACGCCGGTTGGACTGCCAACGTGGTCGCAGGGATGGGGAGAGGTGGCCGACGTCCTGGGGAGGCTTTCATCCAGTCGTGGATTGACAAAGGGTCATGAATTTACTGCCATATTATCTATGAGACCTGTTTTTGCCGGTATCGAGATGATGAAAAAAAACAATAGGCTTTACCCTGCGCGGCAAGAATACAGGATTTACACTATGAGACATCTTCTTTACTAGTGGCAAAATATAGTAATAGGTTTTTACCCTTTCAACTGCTACAAACACTGACACCTTTATACAACACAAGCAGTCAAAATTGCCACTGGTAAAGGAAATGTCTCATAGTGTAAATGATTACCCCGAGCTCTCAATACTCTGATAGTGCACTGTTTTTGAGTTGTACGCCTTTTGGCGTCATCTGGTCCAACACCAGTGGAGACTAGGCTCTAAAAAAATTAACCCGTAAAAACAAAGTTTTTCACTATAAAACAGTGTAAAATTTGGGAATTTTTTTTCACGAAAATTAATTGTCACGCACGAGTCTGTGTGCAAAATGTCAGCTCGATTGGATCACGGAAAGTGGGTTAAAAAACGACCGAAAGATTTGCACGGTCGTAAGCAAGCAAGCAAGCACGCAAGCAAGCAAGCAAGTGAACTTAATATAAAGGATTTAAAAAAAGCTGTCTCGGGTGTGGACCAATCAACTTCAAGGACAGTGCATATCATTATCATTATCAGAGTTGTTTCTTTTTGTTTGCATTTTGACTGCTTGTGTTGTGGTTATTGCAAACATGATGCCTTGTATAAAGGTGTCAGTTTTTGTACCAGTTGAAAGGGTAAAAACCTATTACTAAGAATACAGGAGTTGTATATTTTATTTTGTTTGCTAGGTAAGGCCCCACAGAGCTATGCAGCTCTTTTGCAGAAGCGACCTCGTCATCACAAATGATAGCTCAACGAAGTGGCTTATCACGTGGAAATGTATAGCAGTCAAATACTCTGAACACGCGTTGATTCTAAATGTGGAAGGCAAAAAAGCGGATCCAGAGAGTAGTCCACGCGACCACGGGCAGAAAAACACGCAAACTAAAAATTTGCATGCGTCAGGGTCGGGGTCGGGATCGAACCCACGACCTCCTGTATACCAGGCGAGGTAGTTAACATCTCACCACTGAGGTTCAAACATCAAATAGACACCTATTCCAAGGCATCAAGTCTGCATTAACCACACAGGCAGAACACCTGTATTATTTCCAGAGAGGGCAAAGTCTATTGTTTTTCTATGACCATATTCTCCAGATAATAAGACGCACCGTTAAAGTAAGACGGTACCGCAAAGCTGGTATCACACACACACGCAGCTTCGAGATGTTACGACGCACCCACAACTTTTGCTTTTAAAAAAATGCAAACACCAAAAGTGTGTCCGCTGTGCATACGGAGAATATGATACCAACACCAATATCCGCCATTCAGCACGAAGTGACGGCGACGTCAACGCGGCGCCTGTGACAGGCCAGGTGCACTTTGAGGGCACGTGATCATATATACATACAGTGAGGGAAAAAAGTATTTGATCCCCTGCTGATTTTGTACGTTTGCCCAATGACAAAGAAATGATCAGTGTATAATTTTAATGGTAGGTTTATTTGATCAGTGAGAGACAGAATAACAACAACAAAATCCAGAAAAACGCATGTCAAAAAATGTTATAAATTGATTTGCATTTTAATGAGGGAAATACAAAAAAAAGACAAAGACCCCCCCCCCCCCCCCCCCGTAAAGCCTTGACAGACGATTTGGGCAAGTATTGTTAGCGAGCACTTATGAAGGCCGGAACGGTACGCGAGGGGGTGAATCGCCAACACCACGTCCGGCCGCCTTTATCTCCCTAGTGGCATTGTTTTACACACACCGCTCTAGGTACTCATTTGAGGCTGAGTCAACCTAGGGGAGGCCCAGGACCGGTTCCGAAAATCGCCACTGGTGTTGGCCGTGAGCGGGAATCGAACTCGCCGGTGTTCGTAGCGCAGCACAGCGCTACCCGCTACACTACCACTGCCCATACACACATCGGTGGACGCAAATGAACAACAACAACAAAGCAACAGCAGCAACAACAAAGGAGGACACCCTCCCACGCGCACCACATCAGGGGGCAAATAAGGTCGCGGTGAAAATCACTGGACCATTCACGGCTGTACCAACGCAGGCCCTCTCCTCCCTTGTTTGCGCACGCACGCACGCACGCTCCGCGAACGTACCGTGGTGCCCTTCTCCATCCGCGGCAGGGGGTGAGGTGGGGGGAGGAGGTTGCAAGCGGCAATCACTTCGGCACGCGTGACCGGGCAGCGGCAAGCGAAAAGGAACAACGGCGGCGGTCATCGTCGGCGGCTTGAAGGAGCCAGCGTACCGCACGCGTCTATCTCACCATCCGCCCCCGCTACCTCTCTCTACCCTTTCTACCCTTTCTTGAGCGGGCCGACGTGCAATCGTGTTGACTCTCGAGTTCAGTGAGGTTCTTCTCATCTCATCTCCCTCTCTCTCTCTCCTCTCTCTCTCTCTGACTCACGCTTTGCTTTTCTTAATTAAAGATTTTTTGGGTCCGGACGCTAGGTGCGAGGTGCGCGCAGTGGTCGGCATGGGCCAAGGTGCAAACATTGTGGAGGGATGAGACGCTGTAAATCTGCACGTGCCGAGCCACGCTTTTTTTGTTGAGCTATCATTCGTGTGGCCAGGTCGCTTCTGAAAAAGAAGTTAACGACTGGTAATATAATAAAAGAGTTTCGTTTTATTCGTGTATATATATTTTCAGCGATGTGTTTACCTTTCCTCTACTTTGCACTCCTATCGTGGTTTTTTTTGTAGAGTTTATTGCTTTTGGGACGTTCTACTAGATCATGTGTGGGAAAAGAGCTTCACAGCTCATCGGATTCCTCGAGTATAAATAAATAATCTGATTCTGAATTTGGCCCACCCCCCTTCCGACGTAGCTCCCCGGCGAATGGGCCCCATCTTGGCACGCGTACGCAATTGCACCGCCTTCACACAAGAGCAACGCCACTGCACATGACAAGCTGAACGTGTACCCCCCCCCATGCCTTTCTTAAAAGCCCTTGGGGTAGCGAAGCGTTGCAGTCCAGGGTTTAAGACCGCAAAGGCAATATCGTGCGAGGGCCATTTGGTCTACACACGACGTAGCGAGTCTCTCTGAGCCTTAAAAAGACTTTACAACAGCGACACCAAAAAAAACAAATTCCCAAGGGGTGCTTTCGTCTGGCTTGCCGAGCCTCGGGGGAGACAGCCAACGTAATCCGACGCAGGCCAGAGACGGTGGGTGGCTTTTTTGGGTTTCCGCAACCCCCTAGACAGAATCTCACGGACTCAAACGTGCCCTGCAACGCACGCAAATGCTGAGATTTGTTTTGATGTTCTCACGTCCGAGCGTCAACCGCTTCGTTCGACTCACGCGAAACCTCACCGATTTGACTCGTTTTGCTTTCACGCTCAGCCCCACTGTGCCAATCCACTGCTGGATGTTACGAAGGATTTTCCCAATGTGCTTTCGGCCATTGGGAGTGAGGGGGGCGTGGGGAGTTTATTTGACCTACGTCACCACGCCAGTGAGTGAAGGGCCGGCGGTCGGTCCAGCAACATTTCAGGTGACCTCGCGTCGCTGGGGTCATTCATAGTGCAGCGTGCTAAGCTCTGCACCCCCCCCCCCCACCGCGTTGCACAACTTACACTCCAACTCATTAGCAACGTCGAACAGGAGACGGTCACTGCGTCGCGCGGCGCTTTCAGATGCCCTTCCGCGGCCGTCTGGAACGTTCTTCCTTGCGATATCAGGAAGCCACTGGGAGCTGTGCATTTTGAAATCATCGTCTAGATCAGGGGTGGGGAACCTTTTTTCTGCCAAGGACCACTTGGATATTTATAACATCATTCGCGGGCCATACAAAATTATAAACTAAAAAATTAGCCTGTTATATTTGGTCGCACATTTAATTAACTCACCCCTAATGTGATGGCTGGAACTGCTTCTCTTTGGTGAGGCATGTGGTGATGTTAGCTGGCTATTGATGATGTTGCTGCTACTCGCAACTGCTTTTTCAGGTTTGCTCCTCGATTTATTGAATTTCGAGTCCCGCCTGTGGTTGCCTTGGCAGGGCCAGACCCAATGATATCGCGGGCCTCATACGGCCCGTGGGCCAGACGTTCCCCATCCCTGATCTAAATTGACAAACGCATAGCTTTAGAACTGTTTTGTGTGTGTTGTTTGTTGTCCCTACCCCCCCCTACATCCGATGAGCACGGTTGGCTGAGTACGGTGCGAAAGAAGTTCAACATGCATACATACACACGTACATTACAATGCAACATGAAGAGCTATGGAAGAATACCCAGTTCCCAGAATGCTTATTCAATATTTTTGTTCCTTTCAAGGCCACAGTGTTATTGACGAATGCGTTAGAATAGTTTGTTGTTGTTGTTGTTGGCCATTTGTTGCGAGTGCATCACTGCCAACGCAATCAGCACCAGCGGCAGCATCACCAAATAATTTGTTATCATGTTAACAGAAGTTCTAACTTCTAGGGAAACCAGAGAATATAAATAGGCACATCGTTTTTTTTTGTTTCGCTTTGCCACTAAACGTGTGAACCAAGATTTTTCCAGCAGCACTTATTTCAGGCCCAGTTTCTAAACTAAATCGAATCTATTTTTTATTTTACCAGTTAAGGCCCACTGGGCTATGTAGCTATTTTTCAGAAGCGACATCGCCACAAATGATAGCCCAACGAAGTGGCTTATCATGTGGAAATGTATAGCAGCCAAAAAACTCACAACACACGATGTCAATTCCAAATGTGGAGGGGAAAACCAGAGGACCACGGAGAGAGAGAGACACGCAAACTCCAAATATACAGGCGTCTTGGGTCAGAATAGAACCCACGACCTCCTGTATACCAGGCGAGGTAGTTAACATCTCAACTTCACTGACTCAGCAAAACATGGGCCTCTTTCAATCCCTGCCGCCAGGCATCCTGGTGTTATAGAGGCAACAGCACGCCGGAGAATATCCGCAGCAGCAGCAGCAGCAGCTATGATCACTCCACAGCTGGATTAACGCCTCCCCAAGCCGTCGCCATCTCTCAAGCATTCGGGGATCCAACAATCCTTCGAGCACCCTGCGCACACGTCGATTTCATCGCTCCGTCTCTGCGGTGGACGTCCCGTCCCTCCTGTCATGAGTGTTGACCTCCGGCCGCATCGTTACCAAACACTGCTCGCGTTTACTGGGAGCCGCCAGCCCCGTCACCCACAAGCGTAACCATAACGGCCGCAATGACGGAGCGAGATACATTCCGAAGTCTGTCCAGCTTCGCAACGTCGAAAATATTTCCTCATCCGGCACACCACGTCCAGGATACCTATCTTGGCCGTGGCTGTTGGCTGCTAGTCACGTCCCTCTGCTCCAGTCTACCAGCAACCCAGAACATATTTCCGTACCCAGCACACCACATCCAGTATACCTATCGTCGCTATGGTTATGGCTGCTCGTCACGTTCCTATACTCCAGTCTACCAGTCAAATCGGAACATAACAAACTATAAACTATTTTTTATTTACCAGGTAAGGCCCACTGAGCTTAATAGCTCTTTTTCATAAGTGACCCGGCCACAAATGATAGCTCAACAAAGTGGCTTATCACGTGGAAATTTCTCGCAGCCAAATACCCTGAACGCGTGTTCATTCTAAATGTGAAGAGAAAAACCGGGGGACCCGGGGAAAATCCACGCCACCACGGGGAGAACATTCAAACTCCAAATATAGAGTCGGAATCAATCAGGGTCGGAATCGAACCCACGACCCTCCTGCATGCCAGGCGAGGTAGCTAACATCTCGCCACCGTGGCACCCCCACATTTCTGCTCCCGGCACACCACATCGAGTTTGACGCCCATTGCCTGCTCGCCGCGAAGCCTCAAGTCTGCCGACGGACCAGAAAAAATAAAATTTCTGCTCCCGGCACACCACATCGAGTTTGACGCCCACTGCCTGCTCGCCGCGAAGACTCAAGTCTGCCGACGGACCGGAAAAAAATAACTATTATTGGGCGAGAAATTCTGATCCCTGCGTAGAACAAATATAAATCTCAAGGGGTGGTTGGGTGCCTCAGTTGTGGGTTTTAGGGAGCCCCCCCCCCCTTAGGCGAGCCGCCCAGTTTATCCCTTCGTCAGCGCGTAAACATCGGGCTAAATGAAGGATGATGATGAAGGAATAAGAAAAAAAAACCGCGCTGCAAAATTGCGCATTAATAAGGAACGGCCAATTGGATATTGAATTTGCCGATCTGTAAGTAACTCGGGCCCGTTTGCGCTTCGCCTGTCTCCACGCTCGCCGAGTTTTATTATTTATTTAATATTCATATATTTTTCTCTTTGTATGTACGGTGCGGAAAATTGTCAATCCACTGCTGGATGAAGCCTCTCACCCACCCTTACCCCCCACCCGATGGCCATGCCTCACTAATCACACCGATGGGTGGGTGAGGTACTGGTGAAAGCGTGGATGGTCGTGGTGGTGGTGGTGGGGGAATGTGGTGGTGTGCTTTGTAAAAGACCAACATTCACCATCTCTGCCAGTACCACCACCGCACGACAACGAATTAGCTCTGAAGGCTTGTTATTCTCTAAGTGTAATGCGATACACTGACTGAATGGGTGTTCGAATGCGTGTCTCGTACGGTTGAGGCCAGATATCGGATATCGCTCGCCTTCGCCTGCGGTCGGGGAAATCGAATTATAAAGGGAGAAGCTTTGGGTTTCCACATTGGTAAAAAAAATAAAAATAAAAAATCGCTAACCGCTGCACCACCGCTCCATCCGCAAAATAACAAAACAATGCCACGTACTATTTATACATTTTTAAAAACGCAGTCTTGCGTAGGAAGCCCTTGGCTCGGAACGGTCCCCTCGAGTGCCCCCCCCCCCTCTATAAGCGCGAATAGAAAGAAAAAAACTAACAGCCGCTGGGCAGTAGCTGGCAAAAGCAGACGGGCAAAATGAATCAATGAATTGGATTGAGGGCGCGCGCATCAAACGAAATGTGATTGACAGAGAACGCACATCGTCACGGATGAATGGCAGTGGCATTTCATCATCCGTGTTCTAGCCACTGCTGGATGAAGCCCTCCCCACCGCCCCTTGTCGCTCTATGTACGGCAGAGGTCGCAACCGGGTACCCGATACCCGTACCCTACCCGATACCCGGCTACCCGTACCCGGCCGGGTACGGGTACCCGTTTGCGACCCTGGTGCGGCCGGGTACGGGTAGGCCGTGAGTCACTGGTGAGTCACCGTTTGTCACTCATTTCCCAACGTCTTGTCTCTTCTCACAATTCAAGTTCCTAGAATCAACCCACCTGCGCCTGCAACATGGCTTCATCCCAGAGGTCGCAATCGGGTACCCGTACCCTACCCGTACCCGGCCGAGTACGGGTAGCCGGGTATCGGGTAGGGTACTGGTACGGGTACCCGTTTGCGACCCTGGTGCGGCCGGGTACGGGTAGGCCGTGAGTCACTGGTGAGTCACCGTTTGTCACTCATTTCCCAACGTCTTGTCTCTTCTCACAATTCAAGTTCCAAAAATCAACCCACCCGCGCCTGCAACATGGCTTCATCCCAGAGGTCGCAATCGGGTACCCGATACCCGTACCCTACCCGATACCCGGCTACCCGTACTCAGCCGGGTATGGGTACGGGTACCCGTTCGCAACCCTGTTGCGGCCGGGTACGGGTACGGGTAGGCCGTGAGTCACTGGTGAGTCACCGTTTGTCACTCGCAATCGGGTACCCGTACCCTACCCGATACCCGGTCGGGTACGGGTAGGGTACGGGTACCCGTTTGCGACCCTGGTGCGGCCGGGTACGGGTAGACCGTGAGTCACTGGTGAGTAACCGTTTGTCACTCGCAATCGGGTACCCGTACCCTACCCGTACCCGGCCGGGTACGGATAGCCGGGTATCGGGTAGGGTACTGGTACGGGTACCCGTTTGCGACACTGGTGCGGCTGGGTACGGGTAAGGAATCAAAACCCGTTTGCGACCTCTGATGTACGGTGAGATAAGCAGGAAATGGCTACACGTTCATCATACCTGTCAACCCCTTATATCAGTGCCCTACCTTATTACAGAACAATTCAGACCTTACTGGTCACCCCGTGCCCTTATAAATCTCAACGTTCATCCTATAAAAGTCCCATCACAAGGGAGAAACGCAAACAAATAGACATTTCATGTTTTTTGCCCGTATTAAAACGTCTGTAACGCCGTATAGACCCGAAAATTCAAATGTGCCTGTACAAGAATTCGGGTAAACTGAACGGGTTGACGGGTGTGCGTTCATCCATGCCACTCCTTGCGCGCGAAGTGATCTCGATGCGTTTGTGTCAGTGACAATAAAACCAGGAGATGATGATGATGGTGGTGGCGGCGGCGATGATGATGATGTCGTTGAATCAACCAACCTCACAATCTTAATTTTGGAGCTTTCGTGACTGCAGGAATTATTCTTTGGTTCTTTCGGTTAAGTCACGTCTAAAGATAAAATAATAAATTAAATAATAGCACATTACGACGTTTCGATTGCAACACAAGCAATCATCATCAGGCATAAAAGAAATAGCAACAAAAATCTAACTAGAAAACTATAGACAGACATACAAGCAGACAGACATCACAAGGACACACAGAGAGGACACATATCGGCACAAAGAGAGAGGTCATTTCTGTGACGGTGCCTTAAATATTATTTAATTTATTATTTTATCTTTAGACGTGACTTAACCGAAAGAACCAAAGAATAACAACCTCACAATCCCAGTCGGGTGTCGAACTCGTGCGATTATGATTGCTGCCTCCACTTGCACCGAGCCGTGTATTAAGAACAGAATGTTGAACGACCATAATATTGTATTGTTTTCCTTTAAAATTGCACGCTAATATTGACGAATGTTTATTTTTATTTTTAAATAGATACACACACACGCGCGCGGGCGATATGATGGGCATTCCCATCGCTCTATCTTCACAACGGGTCGTCCAATTTATTAGACGCTTGGCTAACAAGAATAGCCTGGCGAAGATGATGATGAAGACGACGACGACGATGATGTTACGTGATCCGACAACCCTGTCTAACTCCCGCATTGAAGATTGACCCGCTGCTGATGCTGCTGCTGTTGTTGTTATTTATCGAGATCGCACCTCTCTGATTACGCATTACATTGGTCATGTGTTGATTGGTACAGTGCATTATTGGGAGACTACAGTACGATACGAACCGTGCGGCTTTGTGCTACAAAGCCAATAACAACAAAGACAAAGATGCCCCTTCCCCCCCGTGTAGCCTCAACAGACTGTTGGGGCAAGTGCTGTTAGCGAGCGCCTATTAAGGCCGACACGGCACACGATGGGGTTGGTGGCCAGCAAGCACCACGCCCGGCCGCCTTTGTCTCCCTAGTGGCGATGTTTATGCACGGCACCAGGTACTCATTTGAGGCTGAGTCGACCTAGGGGGGGGGAGGAGGCCCAGGACCGATTCAATGAATCGTCGTCACCGGTGTTGGCACAGTAATACAGTCCCTATTAAATACCCATTACCACATCATACAGTCCACATAAAATACCTATTAAGCCACACGCACACACACCCTCCCATCATACACACAGCATGCAGCACCACGTCAAACATAACAGACATGACCACGCTCAACACCAAGGATATATGCTGTATACATTTTTTACACTATAAATATGAGAATATCTATTTATGCTGGAGGAATCTGATTAGCTATAAAGCTCTTTTTCCCCTCCCACCCACACACAGACGTCCAGGGCCTGTATGCGATGAGCTCATCACACGGCTCACAATCAGAAAGGAGGTTGCAAGTTTAAATGCTGGTTGCCCAGGAGGGAAAGTCTGACTCAAGCCCATCACCTCCACCACCCCCTTCCGTACGGGGTGGATAAAATTAGGTACCGGTTTGTAGTGGAAACTCAACAGCGGTTGTCTAAATTGACGCTGCTGCTGCTGCTGCTACTCGGACCCATCACGTAGGAATGTGGAATTTCCACCACTGGCTCAGGAATTCCGTTCACATTGGCAAAACATTGGCGTGTGGATAAAGAGCTTGATAGCTCATGGGATTCCTCCAGGCTACTGATATTGTTCCCCTTGAAACTTCGACGCATTCCATCGACAGCGATTGATCTTAAACGGAGCGGAAATTGCGAGGCGATGTCCTCGCGGAAGATAACACGAAGAGATATTAGCCGCGAACAATCAGGACAATGTCATCTCTATGAAAGAGAACCACGTTGTGTGTGTGTGTGTGTCTATCAGTGACCTGGGGTCACACACTGCGTGTGAAATTAAAGGTCGGGAGAGGTTGAAGGATGGTTGGTGGGGGGATGGTGGGGGGGATGGTGGGGGAGGGAAGTGGGGGGGGGTGAGGGATTGAGTGGGGAGATTGAGGGGGGTGAGGGATTGAGGGGGGGGGTGAGGGATGAGGGATTGAGAGTGGGTGAGGGATTGAGGGGGGGGTCGAGGGATTGAGGGGGGGGGGTCGTGAGGGGATTGAGGGGGGGGGGTGAGGGATGAGGGGGGGGGGTGAGGATTGAGGGGGGGGTGAGGGATTGGGGGGGGGGAGGGATGAGGGGGGGTGGGGATTGAGGGGGGGGGGTGAGGGATGAGAGGATGGGGTGTGAGGGAATGAGGGGGGGGTGCGGGACTTGAGGGGGGGGGTGTGGGATTGAGGGGGGGGGGGTGAGGGATGAGGGGGGGGTGTGGGATGAGGGGGGGTGAGGGATGAGGGGGGGGGCCGGGGGTGAGGGAAGTTGAGGGGGGGGTGAGGGATTGAGGGGGGGGTGATGGATTGAGCGGGGGGGGTGAGGGCTTGCGGGGGGGGTGGAGGGATTGAGGTGGGGGGGGTGAGGGATGAGGGGGTGGGGGTGAGAGGATTGAGGGGGGGGTTGAGGGATTGAGGGAGGGGTGAGGGATTGCGGGGGGGGGGTGAGGGATTGAGGGGGGGGGTGAGGATTGAGGGGGGGGGGTGAGGGATTGAGGGAGGGGTGAGGGATTGAGGGGGGGGTGAGGGATTTTGAGGGGGGGGGTGAGGGATCTTGAGGGGGGGGTGAGGGATTGAGGGGGTGGTTGAGGATGAGGGGGGGTGAGGGCTTGAGGGGGGGGTGAGGGATTGAGGGGGGGGTGGGGATTGAGGGGGGGGTGAGGGATTGAGGGGAGGGGTGGGTACTTGAGGGGGGGTGTGGGATGCGGGGGGGCTGGTGAGGGATGAGGGGGGGGGTGAGGGATGAGGGGGGGGGATGGATTGAGGGAGGGGTGAGGATTGAGGGGGGGGCTGATGGGATGAGGGGGGGGTGAGGGATTGAGGGGGGGGGTGAGGGCTGAGTGGGGGGGTGAGGGATTGAGGGGGAGGGGTGAGGGATGAGGGGGGGGTGTGGGATTGAGGGGGGAGGGGGCGGATGATGGGAGGGGTGAGGGATGAGGGGGGGGTGCTGGGATTGAGGTGGGGGTGATGGATTGAGGGGGGGGGTGTGGGATTGAGGGGGGGGGGGTGAGGATTGAGGGGGGGGTGAGGGATGAGGGGGGGGTGAGGGATTGAGGGGAGGGGTGTGAGGGATTGAGGGGGGGGTGAGGGATTTGAGGGGGGGGTGAGGATTGAGGGGGGGGGGTGTGGGATTGAGGGGGGGGGTGTGGGATTGAGGGGGGGGTGAGGGATTGAGGGGGGGGGTGTGGGATTGAGGGAGGGGTGTGGGATTGAGGGGGGGGGGGTGAGGGATTGAGGGGGGGGGGGGTGAGGGATTGAGGGAGGGGTGTGGGATTGAGGGGGGGGTGAGGGATTGAGGGGGGGGTGTGGGATTGAGGGGGGGACGAGGGATTGAGGGGGGGATGAGGGATTGAGGGGGGGGTGAGGGATTGAGGGGGGGGTGTGGGATTGAGGGGGGGGGTGAGGGATTGAGGGGGGGATGAGGGATTGAGGGGGGGGTGAGGGATTTAGGGGGGGGGTGAGGGATTGAGGGGGGGGGGAGGGATTGAGGGGGGGGGGTGAGGGATTGAGGGGGGGGTGTGGGATTGAGGGGGGGTGAGGGATTGAGGGGGGGGGTGAGGGATTGAGGGGGGGGTGAGGGATTGAGGGGGGGTGAGGGATTGAGGGGGGGGGGAGGGATTGAGGGGGGGGTGAGGGATTGAGGGGGGGGTGAGGGATTGAGGGGGGGGTGTGGGATTGAGGGGGGGGTGTGGGATTGAGGGGGGGTGAGGGATTGAGGGGGGGGGGTGTGGGATTGAGGGGAGGGGTGAGGGATTGAGGGGGGGGGGTGTGGGGGGAATCCGCGTGCGAGCGCGAATGAGCTGGCGGGGTTAGTTTGGGTGATGGGGAGAGAGAGGAGAGGGGGGAGGGAGATAATTGTGGGAGTCGGGGGGGGGGTGGATGATGAGGAAAGGGGGGGGGAAGAGATCATTTGGGGAGTGGTAGCGCGTGGGTGAGATGATGGGGGAGAGTGAGGGGGGGGGGTATGATGATGGGGGAGAGTGAGGAGAGATAATTGTGGGTGGGGGGCAGGGTTGGTATGATGATGGGGATAGTGAGGAGAGATAATTTGGGGAGTTGGGGGCTGGGTTGCTATGATGGTGAGAGTGGGAAGAAGAGATATTTGGAGGAGTGGGGGGTTGAGTTGATGATGGGTAGAGTGATGAGGGAGAGATAATTTGGGGAATTGGGGGCTGGGTTGCTATGATGATGGGGGGAGTGGGAATGAGAGATATTTGGAGGAGTGGGGGGTTGAGTTGATGATGGGTAGAGTGATGAGGGAGAGATAATTGGGGAGTGGGGGCGGGGTTGCTATGATGGTGAGAGTGGTAAGGAGAGATATTTGGAGTGGGGGGTTGAGTTGGTATGATGGGGAGAGTGAGGAGGGAGAGATAATTGGCGGCGTGGGGGTGATGATGGGGAGGGGAGAGATGGGCGCGATGAGATGGTTTGGGGGGGGGGTGGAATTGTACGGGGGGGAGCGGGAGATGTGATGATGATGTGAGGAGGTGCAGGAGATGGGGGGGGGGGGTGCATTTGGAGGGGGAGGGGCGGGGTGAGATGATGATTTTGGGAGGATGAGATGGGGGAGGGGATGATGGGGACAGGGGGGTGAGGGGAGGGGGGAGTGAGGGGAGGGGGGAGTGAGGGGAGGGGGGAGTGAGGGGAGGGGGGAGTGAAGAGAGAGGGGAGGGGGTGGTGAGGGGAGGGGGCAATGGGGAGTGAAGAGAGGGGGGAGGGGGCAGTGAGGGGAGTGAAGAGAGGGGGGAGGGGTGGTGAGGGGAGTGAAGAGAGGGGGTGGTGAGGGGAGGGGGGAGTGAAGAGAGGGGGTGGTGAGGGGAGGGGGCAATGGGGCAGTGAAGAGAGGGAGGAGGGGGTGGTGAGGGGAGTGAAGAGAGGGGGTGGTGAGGGGAGGGGGGAGTGAAGAGAGGGGGTGGTGAGGGGAGGGGGGAGTGAAGAGAGGGGGTGGTGAGGGGAGGGGGCAATGGGGAGTGAAGAGAGGGAGGAGGGGGTGGTGAGGGGAGTGAAGAGAGGGGGTGGTGAGGGGAGGGGGGGAGTGAAGAGAGGGGGTGGTGAGGGGAGGGGGCAATGGGGAGTGAAGAGAGGGGTGAGGGGGGAGTGAAGAGGAGGGGGTGGTGAGGGGAGGGGGGAGTGAAGAGAGGGGGTGGTGAGGGGAGGGGGCAATGGGGAGTGAGGGGAGGGGGGAGTGAGGGGAGGGGGAGTGAGGGGAGGGGGCAATGGGGTGTGAGGGGAGGGGTGAGGGGACATCGCGCACCCACCTTGTTAAATGACGAGGAAGATCGGCACCTTTAATGAGCGCCTCACGCTAAACCCTTTTAATCACCAATCTCTCTCTCTCTCTCAAGCCGTCTTCTTTGCTTGCGTCGTCTCGCCGTCCTCTTCTGCGCAAGCTGCCTGTTTTTATTGTTATTATTTACCCGATATATTTTTATTTATTCGTACACAACCATCGCGGTCGGTTTCATTAAAAAAAAAATGCAAAATAATTACGCGCTAATAATATCAATTGCGAACAATTTTTTGAACGTTTTTTGTTGTTTACGCTCGCGTCGGCACTGCCACCACCACCACTCGTTCGGCTGCGATCGACTACCAATAATAACATCAACCCGTTTTACACCCTTTACTTTCCAACGAACGCGCTACCGCGCACGTCAACCCCACCCCCACCACCTTTGAAATCGTCGTAAATTTTAAATATTTACGTTGAACCAAAAAATCTAACATTTTTTTGAAATATAATTTTTTTTTATTTTGCTCAATTTCGTGAGGGGGGGAAAAAAAGAAACAAAAATTGTGGCGGGAAAATTACGGCAGCGGCGCAGCGCGCGCGCCACTTTGGCCCGTCTAACGGCGAGCGCGCGCACGACCGCGGGCATCGTCACGCGTGGGGCGTGGCCTCAACCCTCGCCACGCCCTCCCCACACACAAGCCCCGCCTCCGGTCACACCTCATTGGCCAACTCCCCCCCCCGAACTCCCTAAGCCCCGCCTCCAGCCCCGCCTTCGGTCACACCTCATTGGCCAACTCCCCCCCCCCGAACTCCCTAAGCCCCGCCTACAGCCCCGCCTTCGGTCACACCTCATTGGCCAACTCCCCCCCCCCTCCCCCCGAACTCCATAAGCCCCGCCCACAGCCCCGCCTTCGGTCACACCTCATTGGCCAACTCCCCCCCCCCCGAACTCCCTAAGCCCCGCCCACAGCCCCGCCTCTCGATTGCCAGGGGGGGCGGGGGCAATGAAAACAAGTCCACAATTAATGATTTGAAAAATGTCAAACAAATGGGAATCATATTCTTAGGTTCTTTCGGTAAAGTCACGTAGAAGGGAAGTAATACAAAAATAAAAATAAAACATAATAAAATAAATTATATTTTATTTTATTATTTTATTACTTCCCTTCTACGTGACTTTACCGAAAGAACCAAGAAGATGAATCCCTGCAGTCACGAAAGCTTTAAATCGAAATGGGAATCATATTCTTAGGTTGTTTCGGTAAAGTCACGTAGGTGATACAGGTAGCGTGCTGTGACGGTTACACCTGAAGACGGAAGCTTGTGTTGCCTCCGAAACGTCGTGATTTTTATTTTATTTTTATTTTACTTTTATTAATTTTAATGTTTTACCTACGTGACTTTACCGAAAAAAACTAAGAATATGAATCCTTGCAGTCACGAAAGCTTCAAATCTAAATGGGAATCGGACGTTTCGGGCAATGGGCCTTCATCGTGGCACAAGCTACTATTTAAATTTCCTCTTTAGAGTCACAATCTTGTTGATTTTTTTCGTTTTCTTTTTAACCTCAGCTCAAACGTGTTCTCCTTAGGGGCCGTCCATAAATGACGTCACGCGATTTTGGACGATTTTTTACCACCCTCCCCCCCCTCAAATATGACGTCACAAAGCTCTGCCCCCCCCCCAAAAAAAACATGCTTCAAATCGTTTTAAACTATTGTCATTGTAGTGCGTATTTAATGTGGCGCTGCACTCTGATGTTCTAGGAGAAAACATGTATTTAAAAATATATTTAATTACGTAGAACGTGTTGTCTATATTTATTTAAAGTTTAAAGATGTAGATGCCACTGGTTCTTCATATTCTGCAGATGTAGATGCCACTGGTTCTTCGTGTTCTGCAGATGTAGATGCCACTGGTTCTTCATATTCTGCAGATGTAGATGCCACTGGTTCTTCATGTTCTGCAGATGTAGATGCCACTGGTTCTTCATATTCTGCAGATGTAGATGCCACTGGTTCTTCATTTCTGCAGATGTAGATGCACTGGTTCTTCATTCTGCAGATGTAGATGCCACTGGTTCACGTTCTCAGATGTAGATGCCACTGGTTCTTATGTTCTCAGATGTAGATGCCACTGGTTCTTCACGTTCTGCAGATGTAGATGCCACTGGTTCTTCACGTTCTGCAGATGTAGATGCCACTGGTCTTGTTCTGCAGATGTAGATGCCACTGGTTCTTCATTCTGCAGATGTAGATGCACTGGTTCTTCACGTTCTCAGATGTAGATGCCACTGGTTTCTTTGTTTGCAGATGTAGATGCCACTGGTTCTTCACGTTCTGCAGATGTAGATGCCATGTGGTCTTCATGTTCTGCAGATGTAGATGCCACTGGTTCTTCACGTTCTGCAGATGTAGATGCCACTGGTTCTTCACGTTCTGCAGATGTAGATGCCACTGGTCTTCACGTTCTGCAGATGTAGATGCCACTGGTTTTTATTCTGCAGATGTAGATGCCACTGGTTCTTCATGTTCTGCAGATGTAGATGCCACTGGTTCTTACGTTCTGCAGATGTAGATGCCACTGGTTCTTCATGTTCTTAGATGTAGATGCCACTGTGTCTTCATGTTCTCAGATGTAGATGCCACTGGTTCTTCACGTTCTGCAGATGTAGATGCCACTGGTTCTTCACGTTCTGCAGATGTAGATGCCACTGGTTCTTATGTTCTGCAGATGTAGATGCCACTGGTTCTTCATTTCTGCAGATGTAGATGCCACTGGTTCTTCATGTTCTGCAGATGTAATGCCACTGGTTTCTTATGTTCTCAGATGTAGATGCCACTGGTTCTTCACGTTCTGCAGATGTAGATGCCACTGGTTCTTCACGTTCTGCAGATGTAGATGCCACTGGTTCTTCATGTTCTGCAGATGTAGATGCCACTGGTTATTCATATTCTGCAGATGTAGATGTCACTGGTATCTTCATGTTCTGCAGATGTAGATGCCACTGGTTATTCACATTCTGCAGATGTAGATGTCACTGTTGTCTTCATGTTCTGCAGATGTAGATGCCACTGGTTATTCATATTCTGCAGATGTAGATGTCACTGTTGTCTTCATGTTCTGCAGATGTAGATGCCACTGGTTATTCATATTCTGCAGATGTAGATGTCACTGTTGTCTTCATGTTCTGCAGATGTAGATGCCACTGGTTCATATTCTGCAGATGTAGATGCCACTGTTCTTCACGTTCTGCAGATGTAGATGCCACTGGTTTTATTCTGCAGATGTAGATGTCACTGTTGTCTTCATGTTCTGCAGATGTAGATGCCACTGGTTCTTCATGTTCTGCAGATGTAGATGCCACTGGTTCTTCATGTTCTGCAGATGTAGATGCCACTGGTTCTTCATGTTCTGCAGATGTAGATGCCACTGGTTATTCATATTCTGCAGATGTAGATGCCACTGGTATCTTCATGTTCTTCAGATGTAGAAGCCACTGTTGTCTTTATGTTCTTCAGATGTAGATGCCACTGGTTCTTCACGTTCTGCAGATGTAGATGCCACTGGTGTCTTCATGTTCTTCAGATGTAGAAGCCACTGTTGTCTTTATTTTCTTCAGATGTAGATGCCACTGGTTCTTCACGTTCTGCAGATGTAGATGCCACTGGTTCTTCACGTTCTGCAGATGTAGATGCCACTGGTTCTTCACGTTCTGCAGATGTAGATGCCACTGGTGTCTTTATGTTCTGCTGATGTAGATGCCACTGGTTCTTCATGTTCTGCAGATGTAGATGCCACTGGTTATTCATATTCTGCAGATGTAGATGCCACTGGTATCTTCATGTTCTTCAGATGTAGAAGCCACTGTTGTCTTTATTTTCTTCAGATGTAGATGCCACTGGTTCTTCACGTTCTGCAGATGTAGATGCCACTGGTTCTTCATGTTCTGCAGATGTAGATGCCACTGGTTATTCATATTCTGCAGATGTAGATGCCACTGGTATCTTCATGTTCTTCAGATGTAGAAGCCACTGTTGTCTTTATTTTCTTCAGATGTAGATGCCACTGGTTCTTCACGTTCTGCAGATGTAGATGCCACTGGTTCTTCACGTTCTGCAGATGTAGATGCCACTGGTTCTTCACGTTCTGCAGATGTAGATGCCACTGGTTCTTCACGTTCTGCAGATGTAGATGCCACTGGTTCTTCACGTTCTGCAGATGTAGATGCCACTGGTGTTTTTATGTTCTGCTGATGTAGATGCCGCCCATTCCCACGTGTACCGGCCTTCATAGGCGCTCGCTAGCAGCACTTGCCCCAACAGTCTGTTGAAGGCTACACGGTGAGATCTTTGATCCCAATTCTGAAATTTGTACAAATGTGCGAGTCATTAAATATTATTGAAATATTCATTACTCCGTTGTGATATGCACAGCAATCGTGCGAAGTTGCCCCACCCATGTGAGACTAGGCTCTAAGGAAAGCTGTCTCGGGTGTAGACCAATCTTCTTCAAGGACAGTGCACATTATCAGAGTTATGTTTTTTGTTTGCATTATGACTGCAGGTATTGTGGTCTATGCAAACATGACTCCTTGTAAAAAAAAAGGCGTCAGTTTTGTTGCCAGATAGAAGGGTAAAAAACTAATTATCATATTTTTTACTGGCAAATGAGGTTCCAATGGTGTAAACACGTGTTTGGTGTTGTGTTGTGTGTGTGTGGATCATAACGCACGCGTGGCCAAAATGAAAAGTGTCACCCCCCCCCCTTCCCCCGTTGAATGATGTGGCAAGCCAGGGCATCGAGGGACAGGGGAGGAGAGAGGTGATGCCAATCACCGCCCACTGCGCCTCATAAGGAATAAGCGTGACGTCACACACCAGCCTCTCGCACGGCCCCGCCCCTCCCCCGGCATGGCCACGCCCAGCTGATTAATATTCATGAGGAAGGGCTCCCGGCAACGCCCCCGTTCAACCGGGAGTGGCAAGAGGTCCTGTAGGATAATATAATTATTTTTCGATTTAAAGCTTTCGTGACTGCAGGGATTCATCTTCTTGGTTCTTTCGGTAAAGTCACGTAGAATGTTAATAATAAAATAATTAAAATTCAACATAATAAAATTATTCTCACGACGTTTCGGCCACAACGCAAGCAGCCGTCCTCAGGGGGAGGACAGGTCTGTCGAGAAGACAGACAGACAACAAGAATGGAAATAATAAAATAATAAAAATTCAACATAATTAAATAATTCTCACGACGTTTCGGCCACAACGCAAGCAGCCGTCATCAGGTGGAGAACAGGTCTGCCGAGAAGACAAACAGACAACGTCGTTAGAATTATTTTATTATGTTTTATTGTTATTATTTTATTATTTCCATTCTACGTGACTTTACCAAAAGAACCAAGAATATAAGTATTGTTTTTATTATTGTTGTTGTTGTGATCGAAATGATGTGCTGCGAGGGAAGGGTTGTTGGCCGAAACGTCGCCTGCATATCGATTCCTTTTCAAGGGAATCGATATGCCTTTCAAGGTCCACAGTGTTATTGACGAACTGTGTTGAGTCTCACACGCGCACACACAGAGACCCGTAGGCTCACACACACAGGACCCATAGACTCACACACACACAGACCCATAGACTCACACACAGAGACCCATAGACTCACACACATAAACTTACACACAGACCCATATACTCACACACAGGACCCATAGACTCACACACACAGACCCATAGACTCACACACAGAGACTCATAGACTCACACACATAGACTTACACACAGAAACTCGTAGACTCACACAGCGGGCCCGTAGACTCACACAGAGACTCATAGACTGACACAGAGACTCATAGACTGACACACAGACTCACACCGACAAATAGACTCACACGCACAGACCCATAGACTCACAAACAGAGACTCACACAAGAGACCCATAGAATCACACACACACACAGACCCATAGACTCACACACATAGACTCACACACACAGACCCATAGACTCACAAACAGACTCACACACACAGACCCATAGACTCACACACACAGACCCATAGACTCACACACATAGATCCTTAGACTCACACAAGAGACCAATAGACTCACACATACACACAGAGAACCATAGACAACTCACACATACACACATAGACTCACACACACACACAGAGTCTCACACACAGAGCCCAGAGACTCTGCGCTATTTTTAGACTGATGTGATGCCTAAATAAATAAACTAAACACTGTACGGTATTGTTACAGTGCGCGTGTGAATGTGAATTATTTACATCTCGATCTCGCCGAGCCGTGTCACCTCCTGATCATCATCATCATCATCCTCCTCCTCCCTCCTACTCCTCCACGTGAGAGTCGCTACACAGGCAAAGATCCCCCGTGCAGCCTTGCACGTACCGTCAGGGGTGGGGCAAGTGCTTTTCAGAATCCAGGAGGAATCCGATCAGCTATAAAGCGCCCTTTCTCCACAGATGGTCGGGTAGAACGTGACAACAACAACAAACAAACGATACAAACACACGGATAGGAGTGCAAAGTGTAGTAAAGGTAAACAAATCCCTTGGGGGAGAAAAGAAAAGAATACGCAAATAAAACTAAACTCTATATATCTTCTTGGTTCTTTCGGTAAAGTCACGTAGAGTGGAAATAATAAAATAATAAAATAAGACATAAAATAATTCTCACGACGTTTCGGCCACAACGCAAGTAGCCGTCCTCAGGTGAAGACCAGGTCTGTCGGGAAGACATTCAGACGCTGTTTCCCCGACAGACCTGGTCTTCACCTGAGGACGGCTACTTGCGCTGTGGCTGAAACGTCGTGAGAATTACGTGACTTAACCGAAAGAACCAAGAAGATGAATCCCTGCAGTCACGAAAGCTTTAAATCGAAAAATAAACTCTATGTACTTTTTTGTGATCTTTCCAGGTAAGCCTCACTGAGCGTCTGAAGTCTTCCTCTTCTTCAGAAGTCACCTGGCGAGTAGCCGGCACGTGACCAGCACGTGACCAGCAAGCACACGCGGCCGCCTTTGTCTCCCCGCGATGTCGGTGATGTTGTACGCACCGCACCAGGTCCTGTAGCTCATTTGAGGCTGAGTCGACCTAAGCGTGGGAGCGGTTTCAGATGATCGCCATCGCTTGGGTTTGTCCGGTGGTGGCCGTGAGCGGGATTCGAACTCGGGGTTTTTGGGTTTCGTCGCGCAGCTGCGCTAACCACCTCGCCACCGCTCCCTTCTACAAATACAAAGATCCACTCCCCTCCTCCTCGTAAAGCCTTGAACAAGATCGTTGGGGGTGGGGGGGAGGATGGGGCAAGTGCTGTTAGCGAGTAGCAGCACCTATGAAGGCCGGCACGGCACACGAGGGGGTGGGTGGCCTACACCACGCCATGTGTTTACACTTCGCACCAGGTACTCATTTGAGGCTGAGTCGACCTATGCGCAGAGACACAAAGACAAAGATCCCCCCCGTAAAGTTGAACACGTGACAGGCTTTCACGACGCAACATCATCCACAATCGAGGTCGTGCCGTGGGGGTGCGCTAACCGCTGCGCCACCGCTCCTTAAGCAAACAACAGGGGCGGGTGGCTGGTCAGGCACCACGCCCGGCCGCCTTTGTCTCCCCCATCCCTCCCGCCCCCACTGATAGGCGAGGCCCAGGAACCGGTTTTTAGATAATCGCTAAAACCGGGTGTTTGGTGGTGGCCGTGATCGGGGATCGAACTCGCTCCCCGTAGCCACCGCTGCACGCCTCTGCAGAGGAGCAGCGTATATCATCATTACTGCGATCAATTCATCGATCGCAATTATAATTAATTAGTTCATTATTTACCCAGGGCATCTCACGCCGGTTTTCACGAGGGGTGATTTGTTCTAAGGGTTTCGTGGCGGAGGGGGGGGGGGTTATTAATAAAATGTATTTTTAAATATCTAATAAAATATTTAAAAAAAAGATTTTCTTGAAGACCCACCTCACTAAAAAAAGACATTTTTTTTAGAAGTTATTCACTACTCGATGTACGAGTTTCTTGTTCATTATTCACGAGACGAGGACACGAAAGCACTCGGAGACAATCCCACGGAGAGGGGGAAACACTCGATCCCCGTACAGATGGAACAGATGGAGATTCGTCATCGCTTTGCTGTTCCGCTTTCTCCTGGCCGTTCAGGGTGTGGCGTGACCTTGACGTCCACGGGGAGATGGAACAGATGGAGATTACACTATGAGACCTCCTGAACCAGTGAAAAAATATAGGAATAGTTTTTTACCCTTTCAACTGGTACAAAAACTGACACTTTTGTACAAGGGATCATGTTTGCAATAACCACAACACAAGCAGTCAAAATGCAAACAAAAATAAACATTTTTACTGCTTGTGTTGTGGTTATTGCAAACATGATCCCTTGTACAAAGGTGTCAGTTTTTGTCCCAGTTGAAATGATAAAGACCTATTCCTAGATAGAGATTAGTCCACACTTTGCTGGTCCGCCTTCTCCTGGTGAGACAGAGTGTGGCAGCATCTTGATGTCCACGGGGAGATGGAACAAATGGAGATTCCACTATGAGACCTCCTTTAACAGTGGCAAAATATAGGAATAGGTTTTTACCCTTTCAACTGGTACAAAAACTGACACTTTTGTACAAGGGATCATGTTTGCAATAACCTCAACACAAGCAGTCAAAATGCAAACAAAAATAAACAAAATGCAAACAAAAATAAACATTTTGACTGCTTGTGTTGTGGTTATTGCAAACATGATCCCTTGTACAAAGGTGTCAGTCAGTTTTTGTCCCAATTGAAAGGGTAAAGACCTATTCCTAGATAATTAGTCCACACTTTGCTGTTCCGCCTTCTCCTGGCGAGTGACGGTACTACAGGCACCTCGACACCCACGGGAACGGGATGTTCCAACATCTGCGTGTGTGTGTGGTCAACCAACCCTCGCTGCGACCACCGGCAGTGCTGGATTACAGGTGGTGCTGCACTATTGCATGACGGTACAGTATACAGAAAAGGTAGACAATATTTGTTGACGATGCTGCTGCGTTTGTATCGTTTGGCCTCGCTCGTTCCATCTCGTTTGTTTCGCTCGTTCTGTCTCGTTCGTATCGTTTGTTTCGCTCGTTTCGTCTCGTTTGTATCATTTGACCTCGCTCGTTTCGTCTCGTTTGTATTGTTTGTTTCGCTCGTTTCGTCTCGTTTGTATCATTTGTTTCGCTCGTTCCATCTCGTTTGTATCGTTTGTTTAGCTCGTTTCATCTCGTTTGTATCGTTTGTTTAGCTCGTTTCGTCTCGTTTGTATCGTTTGTTTCGCTCGTTCCATCTCGTTTGTATCGTTTGTTTCGCTCGTTTCGTCTCGTTTGTATCGTTTGTTTCGCTCGTTCTGTCTCGTTTGTATCGTTTGTCTCGCTCGTTCCATCTCGTTTGTATCGTTTGTTTCGCTCGTTTCGTCTCGTTTGTATCGTTTGTTTCGCTCGTTCCATCTCGTTTGTATCGTTTGTTTAGCTCGTTTCGTCTCGTTTGTATCGTTTGTCTCGCTCGTTCCATCTCGTTTGTATCGTTTGTTTCGCTCGTTTCGTCTCGTTTGTTTCGCTCGTTCTGTCTCGTTTGTATCGTTTGTCTCGCTCGTTCCATCTCGTTTGTATCGTTTGTTTCGCTCGTTTCGTCTCGTTTGTATCGTTTGTTTCGCTCGTTCCATCTCGTTTGTATCGTTTGTCTCGCTCGTTCCATCTCGTTTGTATCGTTTGTTTCGCTCGTTTCGTCTCGTTTGTATCGTTTGTTTCGCTCGTTCTGTCTCGTTTGCATCGTTTGTTTTGCTCGTTTCGTCTCGTTTGTATCGTTTGTTTCTCTTGTTCCGTCTCGTTTGTATCGTTTGTTTCGCTCGTTTCGTCTCGTTTGTATCGTTTGCCTCGCTCGTTCCATCTCGTTTGTATCGTTTGTTTAGCTCGTTCCATCTCGTTTGTATCGTTTGTTTAGCTCGTTTCATCTCGTTTGTATCGTTTGTTTAGCTCGTTTCGTCTCGTTTGTATCGTTTGTTTCGCTCGTTTCGTCTCATTTGTATCGTTTGTTTCTCTTGTTCCGTCTCGTTTGTATCGTTTGCCCTCGCCTGTTCCGTACTCGTTCGTTACCTCGCTTGTTCCGTCTCGTTTGCATTGCCCCGTCAAAGCGTGTCCCGTCTATCTCGCTGGTCCGTCCGTCTCGCTCGCTCGCTCGACATTATGAATTCGCCTCGTCCATTCCATTGACCTTCAGACACCCCCCCTCTCCCCCCCTCTCCCCCCCCTCTCCCCCCCTCCCCTCTCTCTGCTAACAATCTTCCGTGGCGCCACTCATCTCCGCCGCAACGGGGGGGGGGTTCGTTCCCCTCGCAGACAAAACCGCGATCGTCAAAGCGTGTGTACGTACCGTGGGGCGTGTCAATCAATATTAATCGATAAATCAATTAATACATCACGCGTGGCGTGTGATCCTGCAGGGTGTAATGACTGAAACGCCCGTTACCCACACACACACACACACAAAACAACTCAACTGTTATTAGCTAACGAATTTTTATTTTACCAACGTAAGGCCCCCCCCGCCCCCCCAATGACCAAGTCCCGTAGCTCTTCCTGGCTGCCACAAATGATAAGCTCAACGGAAGTGGGCTCATCATCATCATCATCGTCGTCGTCGTCGTATGGACATTTATATCAGTAGTTTAAATAACTCTCTCGCACGCGTGATGCTCATTCTAAATGTGGAGGAGGTGGTGGGGGGGGGGAGCCGGAGGACCCAGAGAAAAATCCACGCGACCGCGGGGAGAGAGAGACAAGAAAACTCCAAATATACAGCAGCAGACAGTTTCAGGGTTGGTATCGAACCCCGACCTCCTGTATACCAGGCGAGGGAGTTAACATCTCCTAGCCACCGTGATGATGATGAGAGAGAGACACGCAAACTCCAAATATACAGCAGCAGGCGTCAGGGTCGGGATCGGACCGACTGACTGGTTAGATGTGTGACTGGCTGGCTGGGTGACTGGCTGACTGAGTGACTGTGTGTTCGACTGGCTGGTTAGATGTGTGACTGGCTGGCTGACTGGGTAGATGTGTGACTGGCTGGGTAGATGTGTGACTGGCTGGCTGGGTGACTGGCTGGCTGGGTGACTGTGTGTTCGACTGGCTGGTTAGATGTGTGACTGGCTGGCTGGGTGACTGGCTGACTGAGTGACTGTGTGTTCGACTGGCTGGTTAGATGTGTGACTGGCTGGCTGACTGGGTAGATGTGTGACTGGCTGGCTGGGTGACTAGCTGGCTGAGTGACTGTGTGTTCGACTGGCTGGTTAGATGTGTGACTGGCTGGCTGACTGGGTAGATGTTTGACTGGCTGGCTGGGTGACTAGCTGGCTGGGTGACTGTGTGTTCGACTGGCTGGTTAGATGTGTGACTGGCTGGCTGACTGGGTAGATGTGTGACTGGCTGGCTGGGTGACTTGCTGGCTGAGTGACTGTGTGTTCGACTGGCTGGTTAGATGTGTGACTGGCTGGCTGACTGGGTATAGGTGTGACTGGCTGGCTGGGTGACTGTGTGTTCGACTGGCTGGTTAGATGTGTGACTGGCTGTGTGGGTGGCTCTGGCTGGGCTGCGTAGGCAAGTTTGTTGGTGGTTCAGTTCGCCGAGCGGACTTAACAGTTTGGTGCTCGGCAGCAAAATGAAAAGCAATGGCACGCGGCGAATGAAAAATTAATTCGCCGAGATTTCACTTCACTCTCTCTCGCCCTCTCACTCCACCCTCTATGTGTGTGTGTGTCCCTCCAGCTCCGCTACGATTTCTAAAGTCGGCAAATGTCTCCCGTAAAAGCCTCGCGCCTGGGCCTTCGCACCACGGGGGCAGTGCTGGTGTTGCAACGGCGACGGCCGTGATCTGAACCGGTACTGGGCCTCCCCTAGGTCAACTCGGTCGTAAATTTGCGTCAGTCAGTCATCTCGGTCATCTCAGTCAGTCGACACCTGCTGGGTCTACCCCGTGACCTCCTGCCGGCGGGCATTCGACACTTCACGTGGCCTCAAGGTGCACCTAGCCTGGCACGAGCGTCGTGGTGACGTCAACGCCACTTGGTGGCGAATGGCGGTTGTTGTTGTTGTGTGTAACAATATCAGCACTGGACGGGAGACAAAGGCGGCCGGGCGTGGTGCTGTCCACCCACCCGTCCTTGTGTGTGTCTTGCGTGCCGTGCCGCGGCCTTCGTGGGTGCTACTCGCTGACAGCACTTGCCCCAACGCTCTGTGCAAGACTATACGGGGCATCTTTGTCTTTGCATAACCGCTACAACACGATAGATCAGACACAATACGAAGAAAAAGACAAAAATCCCCGTGTAGCCTTAACAGACTGTAGGGGCAAGTGCTGTTAGCGAGCACCTATGAAGGCCGGAACGGTACACGAGGGGGTGGGTGGCCACCAGCCACGCCCGGCCGCCTTTGTCTCCCCCAATGTTGATGTTTACACACCGCACCAGGTATTCATTCGAGGCTGAGTCGACCTAGACGAGGCCCAGGACCGGTCCAGATAATCGTCACCGGTGTTAGCCGTGAGCGGGAATCGAACTGGGGTCGCTGGGGTTGGTAGCGCTAACCACTACACTACCGCGCACCACACACACAGATATACACACACGCAGATATTTATACACGCAGATAGCAACACACGCAGATATACACACAGACACACATGCAACACACACAACAACAACCGCCATTCGCCACTAAGTGGCGGTGACGTCACCACGACGCCTGTGCCAGGCTATGTGCACCTTGAGGCCACGTGAAGTGTCGAACGCCCGCTGGCAGGAGGTCACGGGGCAGACCCAGCAGGTGCCACGGGCCGACTGACTGAGATGAGTGGCTGATGCACCACATGTGCCCCCTACTGTACCAACTTGCTGTGCTTTAGCCACCCGGCGCTCCGCTCGTTGTTGTGAGCGTCGCTCCTCCGCCCTCCGTTGTTGTTGGAGGGCGACTGCCTCCAACTGCCCAGTAGCAGCGTCCTTCACGAGCCTCCTCCACAGAGGCCGATCTTGACACCGCTGGTACCAGTCATCGGCAAGTCCACTCAGCTCCACGTCCTCCTGCACCACATCACTCCATCTCTTCTCTAGCCCGTGCCGCGCCCGTTTAGCTCCCTCGATCCAGCCGAACAAAAGCTGTTTAGGCATGCGGTGACTGGGCATGCGGGCTACATGACCCAGCCAACGCAGCCTTGCCTGCCGGAGGAGGAGCTCACCGATGGGACTTTGCCCAGATCTTTCAAGGATTTGTGAGCTCCTCACACAATCCAGCCTGGTTAGGCAGGCCAGCCTAAATGTTTCCAACCGGCGAAATACAATACACACACACTCACACACAGATACACACACACAGAAACACACACAACACACACACAGACACACATGCAACACACACGCAACACACACGCAACACAGAGACACACATGCAACACACACGCAACACAGACACACAGACACACTCACAATACACACACACACATATACACACACAGCCACACACGCAGACACACACACAGATACACACACAGACACACTCACAATAGACACACACACAGATACACACCCACAGACACACACCCAACACACACGCAACTCACAGACACACTCACAATACACACACACAGATACACACACAGACACACTCACAATACACACACACAGACACACACAGACACACACAGACACACACAGACACACTGACCACACACACACAGACACACTCACAATACACACACACAGACACACTCACAATACACACACACAGACACACTCACAATATACACACACACTCACAATACACACACACAGACACACTCACAATACACACACACAGACACACTCACAATATACACACACACTCACAATACACACACACAGACACGCTCACAACACACACACACAGACACACTGACAACACACACACACAGACACACTGACAACACACACACACAGACACACTCACAACACACACACACACACGCAACACACACACACAGATACACACACACAGACACACACGCAACACACACGCGCGCCCACGCGCGCCCGCTGGCTGCTGTCCATGGTGCTGAAACAGTGGCACGCGAAATTGCGGCAATTTGCCCTGTCCAGCTTAATGAGCGGCGGTGCAGTGGCGCAGTGGTTTGCCCGCTGAACCTGTAAGCACGGCTAACATCAGTGGCGATTTTTATCTGAGCCTGCACTCCCCCTCCCCTCCCTCACACTGCCACCCCTCCCCCAGTCCTACCCCTCCACTTGTCCCCCAATCACTCCACCAACCCGCGTAGCCCATAGCGACCGCGGTGGCTAGGAGATGTTGACTACCTCGCCTGGTGTACAGGAGGTCGTGGGTTCGAACCCGGCTCCTGACGACGCCTGCTGCTGTATATTTGGAGTTTGCGTGTCTCTCTCTCTCATCATCATCATCACTGTGGCTAGGAGATGTAAACTACCTCGCCTGGTGTACAGGAGGTCGTGGGTTCGATCCCAACCCTGACGAATCCTGCTGCTGTATATTTGGAGTTTGTGTCTCTCCCTCTCATCATCATCATCATCACGGTGGCTAGGAGGTGCTGACTACCTCGCCTGGTGTACAGGAGTTCGTGGGTTCGATCCCGACTCCTGACGATGCCTGCTGCTGTATATTTGGAGTTTGCGTGTCTCTCTCTCTCATCATCATCATCATCACGGTGGCTAGGAGATGTTAACTACCTCGCCTGGTGTACAGGAGGTCGTGGGTTCGATCCCGACTCCTGACGATACCTGCTGCTGTATATTTGGAGTTTGCGTGTTTCTCTCTCATCATCATCATCACGGTGGCTAGGAGATGTTAACTACCTCGCCTGGTGTACAGGAGGTCGTGGGTTCGATCCCGACTCCTGACGATACCTGCTGCTGTATATTTGGAGTTTGCGTGTTTCTCTCTCATCATCATCATCACGGTGGCTAGGAGATGTTAACTACCTCGCCTGGTGTACACACAAAAACAAACGTCGCTGGAGAGCGTCTTTGAAAAGGGGGAATGACCCAATGACGAACCCCCCCCCACCCCACCCCCGGTCCGTGAAAAAAATTGTCTTCCACGAAACGGGTCCCTGGTGCCAAAAAGTTTTTTCGACCGCTGATCTGGAAGGATCCAGCAGCATCCCGATACCGCTGCTCCCCGAGGCAGCCGTCACAGCCACCGCTAGCTCGCTGCGTGTCTCAATTTGAGTCAAATTGCGTTGGGGGGGTTGGGGGTAAAGCGGCAGTCTGCGATAACGCGCCAGACGCAGAACGCAGGGGCGGCCCCCCTAACGAATTCGTGCGACGAAATGCAACGCGAAGTTGCTCTACGAGACAAGTTCAAGAGCGGCTGAGCACAATTTTGAACGGCTGGAAGGTTAATCCGTCGTTGTTGTTTTTCTCTTTTTAAAAGGTCACTTTATAATGAACTTAAAGGACAACGCAAAGCACAATAAGCACAAAGATGTCGTTTGAAAAACATTCACCAATTCTACTTTCAGATGGATACCTCGGGTGTCCTGGCTGGCTGCTGACTGGGCTCCTGTGGCTGCTGCTGTCCCTTGCCACGGAAGCTAGCTGGGTAACTGGCTCAACGGGATAAAAAAAACACGTGTCCGTATAAAAAAAAGCATTGAATTGAATTGAAAAGACGGCTAATTAGAATAATAATACTATTTGGTTCTTTCGGTAAAGTCACGTAGGTAGAAAATAAAATAATAGATCACGCTTGCATTGCGATCGAAACGTCGTGATCTGTTATTTTGTCTACCCACGTGACTTTACCGAAAAAAACAAAAGACTATGGATTCCTGCCTTCACGAAAGCCTCAAATCAAGAAAGAATAATGATGATAATAATATAGCGTCACCGGAGAAGTGTGAGTCACGAAGACCAAAGACTGACTCGCGGGTTCGAGTTGTAACATCGCTCAAACTTTTCACTTTGCACTCCCATCAACAACGTGACCCTTTTCGGCCGCGAATTTTTTTTATTGAAATCCGAGAAGAAAATGTTAACGAGACGGACGTCTCACGAGGCGCATTCCCTTGGCACTTTTAGACGACGACGACTTCAAACAACAACAACAAACGAGAGCGAGAGAGAGAGAGAGACCAGCAGGCTATTTTCAGCGATGTAGGATCGTGACATCTGCTCTCTGTGATCTTACGTTGCAGAGCAACGGACGTGATGTCGACTCGCGAAGACAATCATGATGGTCACTGCAATAATCGTCAACTCGCGGTGGTGAGATGTCTACTACCTCGCCTGGTGGACAGGAGGTCGTGGGTTCGATCCCGATGCCGACCCTGACGATGCCTGCTGCTGTATATTTGTAGTTTGCGTGTCTCTCTCTCTCCCGTTCATCATCATCACGGTGGCTAGGAGATGTTAACTATCTCGCCTGGTGTACAGGAGGTCGTGTGTTCGATCCCGACCCTGACGATGCCTGCTGCTGTATATTTGGAGTTGCGTGTCTCTCTCTCTTTCTCTCATCATCACGGTGGCTAGGAGATGTTAACTACCTCGCCTGGTGGACAGGAGGTCGTGGGTTCGATCCCGACCCTGACGATGCCTGCTGCTGTATATTTGGAGTTTGCGTGTCTCTCTCTTTCTCTCATCATCACGGTGGCTAGGAGATGTTAACTACCTCGCCTGGTGTACAGGAGGTCGTGGGTTCGATCCCGACTCTGACGACGCCTGCTGCTGCTGTATATTTGGAGTTTGCGTGTCTCTCTCTTTCTCTCATCATCATCACGGTGGCTAGGAGATGTTAACTACCTCGCCTGGTGTACAAGAGGTCGTGGGTTCGATCCCGACCCTGACGACGCCTGCTGCTGCTGTATATTTGGAGTCTGCGTGTCTCTCTCTCTCCCGTTCATCATCATCACGGTGGCTAGGAGATGTTAACTACCTCGCTTGGTGTACAGGAGGTCCGTGGGTTCAATCTCGACCCTGACGACGCCTGCTGTATATTTGGAGTTTGCGTGTCTTTCTCATCATCATCATCATCACGGTGGCTAGGAGATGTTAACTACCTCGCCTGATAGACAGGAGGTCGTGGGTTCGATCCCGACCCTAACGACGCCTGCTGCTGTATATTTGTAGTTTGCGTGTCTCTCTCTCCCGTTCATCATCATCACGGTGGCTAGGAGATGTTAACTATCTCGCCTGGTGTACAGGAGGTCGTGGGTTCGATCCCGACCCTGACGATGCCTGCTGCTGTATATTTGGAGTTTGCGTGACTCTCTCTCTCATCATCATCATCATCACGGTGGCTATGAGATGTTAACTATCTCGCCTGGTGTACAGGAGGTCGTGGGTTCGATCCCGACCCTGACGACGCCTGCTGCTGCTGTATATATTTGGAGTCTGCGTGTCTCTCTCTCTCGTTCATCATCATCACGGTGGCTATGAGATGTTTACTACCTCGCCTGGTGTACAGGAGGTCGTGGGTTCGACCCCGACCCTGACGACGCCTGCTGCTGTATATTTGGAGTTTGCGTGTCTCTCTCTCTCCGTGGTCGCGTTGGTTTTTCTCCGGGTCCCTCCGGTTTTTTCCCCTCCCCCGCTTCGCGGAGCTGCTACCATTCGTGATAGCCAGCGTCGCTTCTTTTAATGTCACGCGGGCGATAACAAGAGGTGCGTGCGTGGTGATTGTTATTGTGAGTTCCATGTACTTCGTCACGTGTCGCGACTGCCGTTGATGACGCCACTCAGTCATCCGCTGCGGCCGAACGTCCAACATCTATCAGACATCGCAGCGGTAAATTAACATGATCATCATCAGCAGCAGCATCAGCAGAATCATCAGCAGCATCAGCAGCAGCATCAGCAGCGTCAGCAGCAGCAGCAGCATCATCGTCATCAGCAGCAGCATCATCAGCAGCGTCAGCAGCAGCATCATCAGCAGCATCATCATCAGCAGCAGTAGCAGCATCATCATCAGCAGCAAGCAGCATCAGCATCATCATTATCAGCAGCATCATCAGCAGCAGCGTCAGCAGCAGCAGCTTCATCATCAGCAGCAGCAGCATCATCATCATCAGCAGCAGCAGCATCATCATCATCAGCATCATCATCAGCAGCAGCAGCAGCAGCATCATCATCATCAACAGCATCATCATCATCATCATCAGCAGCAGCAGCGTCAGCAGCAGCAGCATCATCAGCAGCATCATCATCAGCAGCATCATCATCAGCAGCAGCATCAGCATCATCATCAGCAGCAGCATCATCATCATCATCATCAGCAGCAGCAGCAGCAGCAGCATCATCATCATCAGCAGCAGCAGCAGCATCAGCAGCAGCGACAGCAGCAGCAGTGTCAGCAGCAGCAGCATCAGCAGAATCATCATCAGCAACAGCAGCAGCAACAACAGCATCATCAGCATCATCATCATCAGCATCATCATCATCAGCAGCATCATCATCATCAGCAGCACCATCATCATCAGCAGCAAGCAGCATCAGCAGCAGCATCATCAGCAACAGCAGCAGCAACAACATCATCATCATCAGCATCATCAGCAGCAACATCATCAGCAGCAGCATCAGCAGCAGCATCATGAGCAGCAGCATCATCAGCAGCAGCATCAGCAGCAGCAGCATCAGCAACCAGGCGCTGTTTCACTTTCCCTTGCCAAGGTCACTTCATCTGCTGTTGGGGCGACTTGTGTTTCACTGCGTTCCTCAATAGGCGCCCATCCGAGCTAAACTGTGACACGCTCAACAGATTTCTACCACCACTGGACCCCCCCCCGCCTCCAAAGACAAAGATCCCCCGTGTAGCCTTAACAGACTGTTGGGGCAAGTGCTGTCGTGGCTGTGACGGTTCCACCTGAAGACGGAAGCTTGTGTTGCCTCCGAAACGTCGTGATTTTTATTTTATTTTACTTTTATTAATATGAATGTTTTACCTACGTGACTTTACCGAAAAAACCTAAGAAAAAGACAGAGATCCCCCGTGTAGCCTCTAACAGACTGTCGGGGCAAGTGCTGTTAGCGAGTAGCAGCAGCGCCTATGAAGGAGACAAAGATAGAGATCCCCCGTGTAGCCTCCAACAGACTTGGGGCAAGTGCTGTTAGTGAGTAGCAGCAGCGCCTATGAAGGAGACAAAGATAGAGATCCCCCGTGTAGCCTCTAACAGACTTGGGGCAAGTGCTGTTAGTGAGTAGCAGCAGCGCCTATGAAGGAGACAAAGACAAAGATCCCCCGTGTAGCCTCTAACAGACTGCTGGGGCAAGTGCTGTCAGCGAGTAGCAGCAGCACTTATGACGGAGACAAAGACAAAGATCCCCCGTGTAGCCTCTAACAGACTGTCAGGGCAAGTGCTGTTAGCGAGTAGCAGCAGCGCCTATGAAGGAGACAAAGACAAAGATCCCCCGTGTAGCCTCTAACAGACTGCTGGGGCAAGTGCTGTCAGCGAGTAGCAGCAGCACTTATGACGGAGACAAAGACAAAGATCCCCCGTGTAGCCTCTAACAGACTGTCAGGGCAAGTGCTGTTAGTGAGTAGCAGCAGCGCCTATGAAGGAGACAAAGACAAAGATCCCCCGTGTAGCCTCTAACAGACTGCTGGGGCAAGTGCTGTCAGCGAGTAGCAGCAGCACTTATGACGGAGACAAAGACAAAGATCCCCCGTGTAGCCTCTAACAGACTGTCAGGGCAAGTGCTGTTAGCGAGTAGCAGCAGCGCCTATGAAGGAGACAAAGACAAAGATCCCCCGTGTAGCCTCTAACAGACTGCTGGGGCAAGTGCTGTCAGCGAGTAGCAGCAGCACTTATGACGGAGACAAAGACAAAGATCCCCCGTGTAGCCTCTAACAGACTGTCGGGGCAAGTGCTGTTAGCGAGTAGCAGCAGCACCTATGAAGGAGACAAAGACAAAGATCCCCCGTGTAGCCTCTAACAGACTGTTGGGGCAAGTGCTGTTAGCGAGCATCAGCAGCACTTATGAAGGAGACAAAGACAAAGATTCCCCGTGTAGCCTCTAGCAGACTGTTGGGGCACGTGCTGTTAGCGAGTAGCAGCAGCAGCACCTATGAAGGAGACAAAGACAAAGACCCCCGTGTAGCCTCTAACAGACTGTTGGGGCAAGTGCTGTTAGCGAGTAGCAGCACCTATGAAGGCCGGCACCACGGCACACTAGGGGGGGTGAGCTGGCCAGCACCACGCCCGGTCACCTTTGTCTCCCTAAGTGACGATGTCTACTCCACACCGTACCAGGTTACTTATTTGAGGTCCAGATAATCGCCACTGGCGTCAGTGGCCATGCGCAGGAAATCGAACTCGGGTCGTAGCCGGGTTCGTAGCGCGCTAACCGCTGCGCCACCGCTCCCCAACTGGACTCTCCACCCCCCCCTACTACACCCCCCTCCCCTCACCACGTGAGTGATTTATAGCGGCTGGGTTGACCGTAACAATTCCGGAACGGAGCGCAATGTCCCTGATTAGGCTCGATTCAAAGGGCTCGGTCGGAGCCACTCAGGAACGGGCGAAAAGAGGCGACAGAGAGTGAGAGACAGAGAGAGAGGCACAGAGAGAGAGGCACAGAGAGAGAGGCACAGAGAGAGAGAGAGGCACAGAGAGAGAGGCAGAGAGAGAGAGAGGCACAGAGAGAGAGAGACACAGAGAGAGAGACACAGAGAGAGAGGCACAGAGAGAGAGGCACAGAGAGAGGCACAGAGAGAGGCACAGAGAGAGGCACAGAGAGAGACACACAGAGAGAGAGACACAGAGAGAGAGGCAGAGAGAGAGGCACAGAGAGAGAGAGGCACAGAGAGAGAGGCACAGAGAAAGAGGCAGAGAGAGAGGCACAGAGAGAGAGGCACAGAGAGAGGCACAGAGAGAGAGGCAGAGAGAGAGGCACAGAGAGAAAGAGAGGCACAGAGAGAGAGAGGCACAGAGAGAGAGGCAGAGAGAGAGGCACAGAGAAAGAGGCACAGAGAGAGAGAGAGAGGCACAGAGAGAGAGGCACAGAGAGAGGCAGAAAGAGAGGCACAGAGAGAGAGAGGCACAGAGAGAGAGAGGCACAGAGAGAGAGAGGCACAGAGAGAGAGACAGAGAGAGAGGCACAGAGAGAGAGAGAGTCACAGAGAGAGAGGCACAGAGAGAGAGAGAGAGGCACAGAGAGAGAGGCACAGAGAGAGAGAGGCAGAGAGAGAGGCACAGAGAGAGACGGGAGGGAGGGCATTTGACCTCTGACCTCCACGCTGTGTATTGTGGGTTTTAGTTTTGCAGTGTCGTGCGTGTGCGAATGGCGCGATTTAAACTACGCGACATTTCACCTTGACCTGAAACTTTCGTGACTGCAGGAATTCATATTCTTGGTTCTTTCGGTAAAGTCACGTGGGTAGAAAAATAATAGTTCACGACGTTTCGATCGCAACGCGAGCAATCGTCATCAGGTGGGACAACCACAGCAAGAACGAACTGCTGAAGTAAGCAAGAGACCTGCCGTGGCACGAGGTTATATAGTAGTGTATAGTGTAGTGTATAGTGTAGTGTATAGTGTAGTGTAGTGTATATTGTATAGTGTAGTGTATAGAGTAGTGTATAGAGTAGTGTGTAGTGTAGTGTATAGTGTAGTGTATAGTGTAGTGTATAGAGTAGTGTGTAGTGTAGTGTGTAGTGTAGTGTATAGTGTAGTGTATAGTGTAGTGTAGTGTATATTGTATAGTGTAGTGTATATAGTAGTGTATAGAGTAGTGTGTAGTGTAGTGTATAGTGTAGTGTATAGTGTAGTGTAGTGTATATTGTATAGTGTAGTGTATAGAGTAGTGTATAGAGTAGTGTGTAGTGTAGTGTATAGTGTAGTGTATAGTGTAGTGTATAGTGTAGTGTATAGAGTAGTGTGTAGTGTAGTGTATAGTGTAGTGTATAGTGTAGTGTATAGTGTAGTGTATTGTAGTGTATAGTGTAGTGTATAGTGTAGTGTATAGTGTAATGTATAGTAGTGTATAGTAGTGTATAGTCTAGTGTATAGTGTAGTGTATAGTGTAGTGTATAGTGTAGTGTATTGTAGTGTATAGTAGTGTATAGTGTAGTGTATAGTGTATAGTAGTGCCCTTTTACCAGCTACAGCCTGGGGTGGTGACCACCCAGCTAACGACACTATATGGAGGAGTCACGGCTACCATGGGTCGGACCCTCACTCGGGTTCCTGGCCACGTGTTGATGCCTCTTCAGACGTAGGACGTGGAGCTTCAAGCTTATAGAACGAAGCGACCCCGGTCCCTCTCAGAGAGCCGTGAGGCGCTGCAAGGATGGGTGGTGGTCGCGGGTTGCTGAGGAGATGGAGTCTGCCTCAATGACCCACGAACACAAATCCCTATTTAACTCCATCAAAAAAAAGTAACCTGCAGCGCGACACCTATTACCATCATTAGGGGAAAAACGGTGATCCAATCGCCGACCCCCAGGAACAGGTTTGCAGATTTGCTGAGCATTCATTTATGTGAAGTCCCGGGGGAGGGGATGACCCTGCCGAAGCTGCCGTGCCTCAAATATTGGAAGAAGTCACCCCCTGTGAGTGGCTGGCTGAGATGCCATCTGTTGAGGAAGGACTGAAGGCGATTCAGAATCTGAGACCAGGAAAGGCACCTGGCAGAGATGATCTCCCAAGCGAAATGCTGAGGGAGGGTGGCGTTTGTACACAGACTGCCCTACATGACATTATAACAACAGTCTGGACCACTGGACGGGTTCTGCAGGATTGGAAGGATGCCCTTGTGTTCCCCCTCTTTAAGAAGGGGGACCGCACAGACTGTAACAACTACAGGGGCATCTCACTCCTCAGTGTGTGTCGGAAAGGTCCTGGCAAGGATTATTCAGCATCGCATTGGGGATTTTTGTCTGTGTGTGCGTGTGCGTGCGCTCACGAATGCTCCTCTGACGCTTTGTCTGCCCGGCCGTTCGTCCGTCATGTGCGCCATTCGACGTGAATTCATCTCGGTCCGAGAAAGGGGTTAATGAAAAGAGGGGGAAGTCATTTACGTGGGTTGAGAAAATATTGGACGAGTTAAACTCACGCTGGGTAGAGAGAGAGAATATATATGTATTATATAGCAATGTCATTACCACCACTTGCACAAAAGGAAGCGTTTCCTTTTTTTAATACATCATTATATTTTTATTTTAAAATCTCCCCATCACTGTCGCTGACAATTGGTGAAAATTCCCCTTTGATCGTCACGAAGGCGCGAAACATTACGTGTCTCTGTGTGTATAGAATGAATTAGGTGAATGATTGATGCGTGAATTGATGAATTATTTTGCGAATGATTATATGTGTGTATAGGAATGGATAAATTATTGTATGTATCTTCTTGGTTCTTTCGGTAAAGTCACGTAGAAGGGAAGTAATACAATAATACAAAATTTAACACGATAAAATAATGCTCACGACGTTTCGGCCACAACGCAAGCAGCCGTCTTCAGGTGAAGAATTGCTGCTTGCGTTGTAGCCGAAACGTCGTGAGAATTATTTTATTGTGTTTAATTTATTATTATTTTATTACTTCCCTTCTACGTGACTATACCGAAAGAACCAAGAAGATGAATCCCTGCAGTCACGAAAGCTTTAAATCGAAATATTGTATGTATGTATATGTATATGCATAGAATGAATTTGATGAATGAAATGATGAATGAATATATGTGTGTATATAAAATTGATGAATGAATTGATGAATTATTGTATGTATGTATAGAATTAATTGATGAATGAGTTGAAAAATGATTATATGTGTGTATATAAAATAGCTGTATTATTTAATTATTGCATGTATGTATAAAGTGAATTATCGAATGATTGATTCATGAATTGGTTAATGATTACATGTGTGTGTAAACAATTGATGAATGAATTGATGAAGTATTCTATGTATGTGTTTGCATAATTGATGAATGTATGTATTTATGTGTATATAGAATGAATTGATGTATGATGGATGAATGAATTGATGAATGATTGCATGCATGTGTATATGCATAGAATGAATTGATGTATGATTGATACAAGAATTGATTAATACATTTATGAATGATTATACGTGCATATATATAGAATTAATTGAACTAATTGATCAATGACTGTGCAGTGCCGTGGAATGAGTCACTTGGAGCGCGTGCCGGTTGCACCTGTGGGCAAGGCACGAAACCATCTGGGGGGGATCCAGAGGGGTGCGGGCGCCGAGGGTGGAGCCTGGGATAAAAGGCGAGCTCCGGCTCACAGTCGGGGCTGCTGCGATCAGTATTGGAACTCATCGTGATTCCGTCGTCATCGTGATCTTCACCCTCTTCAAGCTGTGGGTTTGGCAGCATGTTGGCTTTCCCGACCCGGTGTGTGGTTATCTCCTAAAGCAGGAGCGGGGAAACTTTTTTCTGCCAAGGACAATTCACCGTGCCACTCATTGACATGCTAATTTCTCTAACCCCTCCCTCTCTCTCCGCCCCCGCCCCCTCTCTCTATTTAAGGCCTCGATACAGAGGCGTGGTTTCTCTGTGTGTGCCTATGTACGTGTCTCTCTCTATGCATCTCTGTGATATCTGTCTCTACTTATATGTCTGTCTATATGTCTCCGGTTCTGTGTTTTATCTCTCTCTCTCAAATGTTGCATTCTCAGGAAGAACGTAATCAACCAGGTAGGGTGTTTACTGTTATGTTATCCGACTCTCTGTTGTATCACATTACATTTCTAAGTATACTCGATTTGTGTTTTTATTTCATTTATACCTGATGATGATTGCTTGTGTTGCAATCGAAACGTCGTATGCTAGTATTTAATTTATTATTTTCTCTTTATACGTGATTTATAACATCATTCGCGGGCCATACAAAATGATCAACTTAACAAAAAATGGTTGTTACATTTGGTCAAACATTTAATTAACTCGCACCTAATGCGATGGCTGGAACTGCTTCTCTTTGGGCGAGGCGCGTGGTGATGTTAGCTGCTATTGATGATGTTGCTGCTACTCGCAACTGCTTTTCCAGGTTTGCTCCTGAGATTTATTGAATTTCGAGTCTCGCCTGCGGTTGCCTTGGCAGGGCCACACCAAATGATTTTGCGGGTCTCATACGGCACTGCGGGCCGGACGTTCCCCACCCCTGCCCTAGTGTCTGTGAATTTGTACACTACAATTGTATTGTATGTGTAATTTTTTTTATTTATGAATGAATTGATGAGTGATTGTATGCGCAGACAAGTAATTAAAGCGTAAGTGGGGTCAAAAGCTTGCATTGGGCTCCCCCTTCTTTAATTCCCGGGGTTTGCGTGCGACTCCCCGCCAGGGCCCTATTATCCAATCAACCACAGTAGGCGCTGTGCCCTCGGGCCTACTCATTCACTCACCCAGCCACGCACTCACTCACCCACTGACCCAGCCACTCACTCATTCACTCACCCAGCCATGCACTCACTCACCCACTCACCCAGCCACTCACTCACCCAGCCACGCACTCACTCACCCACTCGCCCAGCCACTCACTCACCCACTCACCCAGCCACTCACTCACCCACTCAGCCAGCCACGCACTCACTCACCCACTGACCCAGCCACTCACTCACCCACTGACCCAGCCATGCACTCACTCACCCACTCACCAAGCCACGCACTCACTCATTCACTCGCCCAGCCACTCACTCACCCACTCACCCAGCCATGCACTCACTCACCCACTCACCCAGCCACTCACTCACTCACTCACCCACTCACCCAGCCACGCACTCACTCACCCACTCACCCAGCCACTCACTCACCCACTGACCCAGCCACGCACTCACCCACTCACCCAGCCGCGCACTCACTCACCCACTCACCCAGCCACTCACTCACCCACTCACCCACCAGAGCCGTATTATTTGTTTGTGATGAAAAAAAACATTTAACCGAGACATCTTCTTTTGAATGAATATATTTATGTACATAGCAAGGATAGGCAAGAGTGTTTATACAAAGAAGCAGAGTCATGTCAATGCCAATCGGGGTTTTTTCTCACAAGGTGACAAAGAAATTAACAACCGGAAATGAACTTTTTTTTTTCAATGCAAAATTAGCAAATTATAAAAAAAAATCTTCGAATGGTGTCCTTCACACCACCCAATCTCATTCTCGACAGACAGCGGGGCAAGGGAAGACGAGGCGGCGGTGTTGCCGTCCTGTGATTGATCGGAGACAGGAACGTGTGGCGGCAGCAGCGGTACAAACACCGAAAAAAGTTACCACTGAAGGCCTCACGAAAACAAAAGTGCCTCCATGGGCCTACAAAGGCCTTGATCGAGCCCTGACAGGAGCAGGGGCCAGATTTTGAAGTGAAAACTGCACCCGCACATTTTCCCACCTCGACATGCGTTCGAATCTGCGCGGGGCACACACACACACAGACAAATATCCCCAATGCGATGTTGAATAATCCTTGCCAGGACCTTTCCGACACACTGAGGAGTGAGATGCCCCTGTAGTAGTTACAGTCTGTGCGGTCCCCCTTCTTAAAGAGGGGGACCACAAGGGCATCTTTCCAATCCTGCGGAACCCGTACAGTGGTCCAGACTGTTGTTATGATGTCATGTAGGGCAGTCTGCGCACAAATGCCACCCTCCCTCAGCATTTCGCCCTTCCGTGAAGAAATAACAACGAAAAAACAACCTGGCGAGGCCTTCCTGAATTACAAACGAAGTACGCGGATGTTGGCAGCAGCCACATTGATGAGTTCAAACGTGGCAAGGAAATTACTGAAAACTATGGGTTTGGCGGCCGTACTGTTTATTCACATCTGACGAGCAAATGGTTGTAAACTCTCCTTTGAGGTTGGTAGAAGCCGCATTGGTTAGTTCAACTGTGGTGAGCAAATGGTTGTAAACAGTCTATTAATTTGGTAGCCACACTGGTTAGTTCAAATATGGTGAGAAATTGTTGTAAACAGTATATTGGTTTGGTAGCCATATTGGTTAGTTCAAATATGGTGAGAATTGTTGTAAACAGTATATTGGTTTGGTAGCCATATTGGTTAGTTCAAATATGGTGAGAAATTGTTGTAAACAGTCTATGGGTTTGGTAGCCATATTGGTTAGTTCAAATATGGTGAGTAATTGATTGTAACCCGTCTGTGGGTTTGCTAGCCATATTGGTTAGTTCAAATCCGGTGAGCAAACGGTTAAACGTTTCACGCCCCCCCCCCCCCCAATCTGCAACGTTAACTCCACTTGGAGTTTTGCTGTAAAAGACACTCAAACTCACTCAGTCAATCTGTCTGTCTGCCCCAGCTGCCCGAAGCAGAGTTGACAGCTCAGCTTTAACATTCCCTGCATAAGCCAGGAGGAAAATTACTTTCCACAAGGGGTCTATCACTCTGCCAGGGTGGCAGTAGTGGTGGTGCTGGTGGTGGTGGTGATGGTGGTGCTGGCGGTGGTGGTGGTGCTGGTGGCGGTGGTAGTGGTGGTGGTGCTGGTGGTGGCGGTGGTAGTGGTGGTGGTGCTAGTGTTGGTGGTGGTGCTGGTGGTGGTAGTGGTGGTAGTGCTAGTGATGGTGGTGGGGGTGGTGGTGGTGCTGGCAGTGGTAGAGGTGGTGATGCTAGTGATGGTGGTGGCGGTGGGGGTGGTGGCGGTGGTAGAGGTGGTGGTGGTGCTAGTAATGGTGGTGGGGGTGGTGGGGTTGGTGGCAATGGTGGGGGTGTAACAGTGGTGGGGGTGGTGGTGCTAGTGATGGTGGTGGCGGTGGGGGTGGTGGCGGTGGTAGAGGTGGTGGTGGTGCTAGTGATGGTGGTGGTGGTGATGGGGGTGTAACAGTGGTGGGGGTGGAGTCAGTTGTGGTGAGCGGTAGTGGTAGCGGTTAGCGCTACGCTGCGCTACGAACCCGGCGACCCGAGTTCGATTCCCGCTCACCACCAACACCTGTGACGATTATCTGGGCCTCCCATAGGTGGACTCGGCCTCAAATGAGTACCCGGTGCGGTGCGTAGTAAACATCGCCACGAGGGAGACAAAGGCGGCCGTGCTACGCTAACGGCACTTGCTCCCAATGGTCTGTTAGAGGCTACACGGGGCATCTTTGTCTTTGTTTTGGTATATATGCTCCAAGCACGTGTTTTGGTATATATGCTCCAAGCACGTGTGCTGTTTCATTCAGACGCTGTCGCCTCGACAGACCTGGTTTCACCTGAGGACGGCTACTTGCGTTGTGGCCGAAACGTCGTGAGAATTATTTTATTATGTTTTATTTTTATTATTTATTGCTTCCCTTCTACGTGACTTTACCGAAAGAACCAAGAAGATGAATCCCTGCAGTCACGAAAGCTTTAAATCGAAATAGATGGTGGTGGTAATGATGATGGTGGTGATGATGATGGTGGTGATGATGATGGTGGTGGTTGTGATGATGATGATGGTGGTGGTGGTGGTGATGATGATGGTGGTGGTGATGATGATGGTGGTGGTGGTGATGGTGGCGGTGATGATGATGGTGGTGATGATGGTGGTGGTGATGATGATGATGGTGGTGGTGGTGATGATGATGGTGGTGGTGATGATTTTGTGGTGGTGACGATTTTGTGGTGGTGATTGTGTGCAGACAGTGGCAGTCATTGCGAATGATAAAATGAATTAAAAAAGAAGAATAAATAAATAATGAAAATAGGAAAGGAAAATAAAAAAGAAGGAAAAAGAACGAAAACATATGATAGAAGGAAGAAAAAGAAGGAAAAAACGATACAAAGTGCGTGGTAAAAGAAAGAAAGAAAAAATAACTAAAAAGTATGATAGAAGAACGAAAAAACAAAAAAACACAAACGATACAAAAAGCATGATAAACGAAAGAAAAGGAAAAAAATTGAACGAACAAAGCACGATAAAATAACTCAAAAAGAAAGAAGAAAATGGAACGAAAAAAAGCATGATAATAGAAAGGAAAAAATAAAATAAATAAATAATGGCAAAGACATGAAATAATTCAGAAAAATAAAGAAAAACAAGAACAAAAATGAACAAAAACAAAGGAAATTAAGAAAAAAATTCAAGAAAGAAAACGGTAAGAATAAATTAAACTAAAGAATTAACAATAGAAAAAAAGAATGAAAAGCAAAAAAATAAAAATAAACAAACACACAAACAAAAAACGCCCGCCGCTTAATGGGCAAAGATAAGAGAACGAGTCACAAGCCATGTGGAGCATCGTTCCTAATTCATCATCTAAATGCTAATTGGAACTGTCACATCTTTGTATGTCACAGTCTCACACACGCGCGCGCGCACCTATTCAGTATAGAATAGATCTGCACATATCTATGTAAAGCTAGATATATATATAAACTATATATATGATTGAGTTAGCTTGATTGAACAAATGCTGACAGATGAATGTTTGAGCTCGAAAGACACGAGGATGACGGCCTAAAAGATATTGTAATGTGTAACGACAAGCATATAACCACTTACTTTTTATTTACAGGACTTATATGTCCAGGAAAGCCACACACTCACTCACCCACCCACACAGACACGCACCCACTCATTCACCCACCCACGCATTCACACACTCACCCACACACTCACCCACCCACCCACTCACTCTCTCACTCACTCACACACTCATCCACCCACTCACTCACTCACCCATCCAGTCATCCACACACTCACCCACACATTCTCTCGCTCACTCATCCACCTACACAGACACCCACCCACTCATTCACCCAATCACTCACCCACACACTCAAACACTCGCTCACTCACCTACCCACTCATTAACTCACCCACTCATTCACCCACTCACTCGTTCAACCACCCACACACTCACACACTCATCCACCCACTCTCTCACTCACTCATCCACCCACTCTCTCACTCACTCATCCACCCACTCTCTCACTCACTCATCAACCTACACGCTTACTCAGCCACCCACTCATTCACCCACTTATACACTAACTCACATACTCACTCACCCACCCACACACACACTCATCCACCCACTCACTCACTCATACACTAATTCACATACTCACTCACCCACCCACACACTCACACACTCATTCACCCACTCTCTCACTCACTCACTCACCCACCCACCCACTCACTCATACACTAATTCACATACTCACTCACTCACCCACCCACCCACTCACGCATACACTAATTCACATACTCACTTACCCACTCACCAGGACTCTGAGAATAATCCACGGGACCACGGGGAGAGAGACAGAGAGACATCGCAAATTCCAAAAATACAGCAGCAGGCGTCAGGGTCGGGATCGAACCCACGACCTCCTGTACACCAGGCGAGGTAGTTAACATCTCCTAGCCACCGTGATGATGATGGGAGAGAGACACGCAAACTCCAAATATACAGCAGGTGTCAGAACGGGATTGAACCCACGACCTCCTGTATACCAGGCGAGGTAGTTAACATCTCCTAGCCACCGTGATGATGATGAGAGAGAGAGACACGCAAACTCCAAATATACAGCAGCAGGCACTCAGGCAGGGTCGGGATCGAACCCACGACCTCCTGTACACCAGGCGAGGTAGTTAACATCTCCTAGCCACCGTGATGATGATGGGAGAGAGACACGCAAACTCCAAATATACAGCAGGTGTCAGGATCGGGATTGAACACACGACCTCCTGTATACCAGGCGAGGTAGTTAACATCTCCTAGCCACTGTGATGATGGGAGAGAGACACGCAAACTCCAAATATCCAGCAGGTGTCAGGATCGGGATTGAACACACGACCTCCTGTACACCAGGCGAGTTAGTCAACATCTCCTAGCCACCGTGATGATGATGGGAGAGAGACACGCAAATTCCAAATATACAGCAGCAGGCGTCAGGGTCGGGATGGAACCCACGACCTCCTGTACACCAGGCGAGGTAGTTAACATCTCCTAGCCACTGTGATGATGATGGGAGAGAGACACGCAAACTCCAAATATCCAGCAGGTGTCAGGATCGGGATTGAACACACGACCTCCTGTACACCAGGCGAGTTAGTCAACATCTCCTAGCCACCGTGATGATGATGGGAGAGAGACACGCAAATTCCAAATATACAGCAGCAGGCGTCAGGGTCGGGATGGAACCCACGACCTCCTGTACACCAGGCGAGGTGCTCCGCTTTCGTCCCAACTCATTAAGTTGTCGATAACACTTTGATATGTAGAGGACCGCAGAGCTTGGGAAATTGTTTGGAAATTGTTGGCTTCTCTCTTGAGTCGTCCTTTTGCTCTCTCTCTGAATCGTCCTCTCTCTCGAGTCGTCCTCTCTCTCTGAGTCGTCCTCTCTCTCTGAGTCGTTTTCTGTCTCTGAGTCGTCCTCTCTCTTTCTCGAGTCGTCCTCTCTCTCTGAGTCGTCCTCTCTCTCTGAGTCGTCCTCTCTCTCTGAGTCGTCCTCTCTCTCTGAGTCGTCCTCTCTCTCTCGATTCGTCCTCTCTCTGAGTCGTCCTCTCTCTCTGAGTCGTCCTCTCTCTCTCTCTGAGTCGAAATAGCACTGTACGACTATGTATTATGACAACGTTGAAACCACGCACGCACACACACAGAGTCTACATCATGGTTAAGGTGCACACACAACACGCAGTAGCAGCCAACAGCCAAAGCGAGATGAATACTGGACGTGGTGTACCGGGCGTGGGGATTTCTGTGTAGCCCCCCCCCCTATCGCCCCCCCTCCCCCCGCCCCCCTTCCTATGTTAATCCACTGCTGGATGAGAGCCTGTTTCTCACTGGGAATTCACATTTTTACGTTATTTTCTGTAAAAATAAAACGGTGGAAATGTGATTTCAAATGTAATTTTTGTTACGTAGTGTTTCTCATTGTATTTTTTCCAGATTATTAACTACACGTATTTAAATATTTTTGTGGGTACGTTTTATGAAGTTATTAATTATATATAAAAAGTATTGCATTTCGTAAAATCATTCATTATATATGCGTTCCCTTATTGTTCTTTCATTGTGTTTTATCAAATTATGAACGTCGACTGTTTTATTAATGTTTTGCTGTTGTGTGTTTTTTATTGCTAAAATCTTGAATTGTATATAGATATAAAAATTGTTTTAATTCATTTACATCGTAAGCTTGGCGGACCTGCGGTCCACACCGAGACCTTGGACATCGACGAGAGGAGACACAGACTGCTGGAATTGATCCCCTCCGATAATTAATCATTGCCACGGGGAGGGGGGAGTGGGGGTAGGCGGATAGAGGGGGGTAGGGGAGGGGCTACTTCCTGCCCCCGCCCCCCCCACAGTTACGACCACGACTACCCCTATCACTACCCCTATCACTACCCCTATCACTATCACAACCCCTATCACTACCCCTATCACTACCCCTATCACTATCACAACCCCTATCACTACCCCTATCACTACCCCTATCACTACCCCTATCACTATCCATATCACTACCCCTATCACTATCACTACCCCTATCACTATCCATATCACTACCCCTATCACTATCACTACCCCTATCACTATCACTACCCCTATCACTATCACTACCCCTATCACTACCCCTATCACTATCACTACCCCTATCACTACTCCTATCACTATCACTACCCCTATCACTACTCCTATCACTACCCCTATCACTACTCCTATCACTACCCCTATCACTATCACTACCACTATCACTACCCCCATCACTATCACTACCCCTATCACGAACTTCTATCACTATCACTACCCCTATCACTACCACTACCCCTATCACGACCACTATCACTATCACTACCCCTATCACTACCCCTATCACTACCACTACCCCTATCACTACCCCTATGCAAACATGACTCCTTGCAAAAAGGTGTCAGTTTTGTTGCCAGATAGAAGGGTAAAGAACCAATTATCATATTTTTACTGGCAAATGAGGTCCCCATAGTGTAGATGCTTGCCCCGAGCTCTCATACTCTGATGGTGCATTGTCCTTGAGTTGTGCGCCTTTTGGCGTCATCTGGTCCAACCCATATGAGACTAGGCTCGAAGGAAAGCTGTCTTGGGTGTGGACCAATCAACTTCAAGGACAGTGCACATTATCAGAGTTATGTTCTTTTGTTTGTATTATGACTGCAGGTATTGCGGTCTATGCAAACATGACTCCTTGCAAAAAGGTGTCAGTTTTGTTGCCAGATAGAAGGGTAAAGAACCAATTATCGAGTCCTGTGTTGATTAGTTCGCGGTGAGCCAGGTACCTAGCAAAGTCTCCTAGTCCTGCTGATCCAGGGTGTGTCCATACTGGCGCTTGTGAGGCGGCATTATTTGCGATGGCGTTGGACTGTGGGACCAAAGGGTTTCGATCACGTTGGTTGGATCCCCTTATGTGACTGTCTGGGATGTGGGTCTGACTTGGTGCATCCACGTCTGACCCCACGTGCGCGACGCTGAGTTGGCGACTTACTGCCAGGGCAGGATATGTATTTTCACCTTTCCTGTAGACAGCATTCATGTTCATTCGGTGTGGAGATGGCGATGCCTGAACGTCCACCCTTTGTTCAGTATCGTTTGGTGGAGGAGCGTTGATGCATTGTTTAGACCAGTCCAAAATATTTTTTCTGGTGAGTTGATCACGGTCCTTGACAGGTATCTGAGTGCCAAACTCACTCCAATTCTCTTCCTTATCCAGGTTGGCTGCTGCCTCGAGCACCTCTGCCTGGGCCATTGCAGCAGCTGCTTCCCTTTTGAGTTGTAGGGTGCTTAACTTAGCATCCAGCTCAATGTTCTTCCGCGTGGCGGTAGCCACTAATATACTCTCTTGCTCTTCAAGCTCTGCTTTCTTCCGTGCAGCAGTAGCCACTAATATACTCTCTTGCTCTCGTGCGGCAGCAGTTGCTAATATACTTTCTTGTTCTGCTTTCCTCCGTGCGGCAGCAGTTGCTATGCTTGCTTCTTCTTGTATGTGGGCCTTTTCAATTAGCATGGCTTCCTCTTCAGCCATGTAGGCAATACGGGCGTTTGCTGCTTCTGCTGCTGCGCGTGCCTGAGCTGCTGCCATACTAGTAGATGATGTCTTTGAGTGTGCTGAGGCTTTAGATTTTGTGGTGGACCTGGATGAGACAGAGTGCTGAGATCGTGTCTCTCTTAAGCTCTCCAGACGGTCCATTGCATCTTGTATCGCTGCCTGCACATTATCATCGAGCAGTTCGAGGAAGTGTTTTTGTCTGCGCACTCCCTCAATGCCCTCGTCTATTTTCACCTTCATCAGGAGCGAGATGTATTTATTTGCCAGGAGCTTGTAGCTTGAGCTGCTCACATTCACTCGCTGGATGGCCCGCTGAATTGAGGCCACTGTGTCTGAGGCATTTGAAGCTTCGGATAAATCTGCTTCAACCCGGTTCCATGCCCGTTGTATCCTGGCATCCAGGTCCTGTTTCTCAGCCTCATAGCTTTCCAAGGCCCGTTGCGTCAACCTGACCTCCCTCTGGGGCCTTGAACTCCCTTGGTCCTCTTGAGGCAGGATGGGAGATCCTGGATTGCTTGGTTCACCTTCTTCAGCATCTCTCCCTGCTGAACTGTGGCTTTCCATGCTGCGATGCTTGCAGCACGATTTTAATGTAGACTCGTTGCAGAGCTCCTTGCTTGCTGCAGGCTGACTGCTTGAGAGCTGGTTGCTTGCTGCAGGCTGACTGCTTGAGAGCTGGCTGCAGAGCTGGCTTCAGAGCTTCTTGGGAGCTTTAAGAAGAATAGCTTTTTACTTGGCTGCAGAGAGCTGGCTGCAGCACTAGTTGGGAGCTTCAGGAATAATATCTTTTTACTTGGCTGCAGAGAGCTGGCTGCAGCACTAGTTGGGAGCTTCAGGAAGAATATAAAATGGCAGACCTCCCAGCCGATCGACTCAGTGTGGAACCTCCCTTCACCTCTGTAGGGATCGACGTGTTCGGACCGTGGACAGTCATCTCCCGCCGCACCAGAGGAGGGCTCGTGAACAGAAAACGTTGGGCAGTGCTGTTCACCTGTATGAGTACACGAGCAGTGCACATCGAAGTCATCGAGTCCATGGACTCTTCGAGCTTTATAAATGCACTCCGGAGGTTCTTCGCCATCAGAGGGCCAGCCAAGCAACTCCGTTCTGATTGTGGAACCAATTTCATAGGAGCATGTAAAGAGCTTAAGATCAATACGGAGAATGTCGAAGATTATTCTGTCAGGAAATACCTTAGTGATCAAGGCTGCACATGGATCTTCAATCCTCCCCACTCTTCGCACATGGGTGGAGCCTGGGAACGCATGATCGGGATTGCTCGACGCATTCTCGACTCCATGCTATGTGATGTCGGGTCCACACGGCTCTCTCACGAGGTCTTGACCACTCTCATGGCCGAGGTTTCAGCCATAATTAACTCAAGACCCCTGATTCCCGTCTCAACCGACCCGGAGTCACCATTCATCTTGACTCCTGCTACACTTCTTACCCAGAAGACAGATGTGCTCACAGCACCTACCGAGGAGGCCAGCACTGCAGACTTCTACAGACGTCAATGGAGACAAGTGCAGAGCTTCGCGAACACGTTCTGGCGTCGCTGGGGAAAACAAGTACCTTACGACACTCCAAGTGCGCAACAAGTGGCAGTCTAATAGACCAGACATCCAAGAAGGCGACCTCGTCCTACTGAAGGACAACCAAGCCAAACGGAATGAGTGGCCAATGGGCCGCATCCTCAAGTCGATTCCAAGTGCCGATGGAAAAGTTCGAAAGGTCGAGATTATGATTGCGAAGCAAGGTGTCGCAAGAACTTTCATCAGGCCCATAGTCGAGATAGTACTACTTCTCTCTCGCAAAGATATGGACAAATAAGTCGACCTGTTGAAGTTGTTATACACTTGTTTATGAGATAGGAAATAAATGGTGGTATCTCCTAGATACCAGATGGGGAGTGTCTTGCCTCACGGCAGATGGGGAGCGTACGTTAACAGGAAGTTCCTGTTTTTTGATGCTAATGTTGGTCACGTGACCAGGAAGTGACGATGTCAGATTTCCACTGTACCACGCGGGCTTCAGCCATTACAAAGATAAGTCAAGATGGCGGCACGCATCGCATCTCAGTGAGACCACAGCCGCACTTATCCATTGTGGGAGCTTAAGAAGCATTATCTGTAAGTTGTTTATATTCCTCTAATATTGGAAATGCTGTTGTAATGTTGGAATGACCGTTATAGCAATGTAAATGCCTTTATGGTGCCGTTAAGTTGTTGTAGTAAATACGAGGCCTAGTTAGTAACGAAGCCTGTGACTTTCCTTATTGTGGATGTTACTTGTGATTTAGTAGGTCGAGTCAGACTTGTGCCTATGTTGCGATCCTGAGAGTGATGACGAAGTATCTCATCCACAGTTTAGTGTTAAGTGTAATGCTGTACATTTGGGGTGCAGTGGGATGAATACACTGTGTCTGTATGCAACGCATCAGCTTGTGCCTTTGTCTAGTTGTTCAGGGGTAATGTGGGGGCCTGGTCCTTCCAGGATCTATTGTTATCTGAGACAATGTTCTGATGCTGTGGTGTTCATTGTGTGGGTGTTTCCGAATTATAACAGATGCTGTATCTGTGTTTTCTCACCAGTTTTACCTGTTAAATCAATAAATGACGATCGGAGTTGGACGGTCATCCTGGCTTCGAGGGTTTATTGAACACATGGTTGTCTACTCGACTAGCGGTGCAACGCAGTGCACAGCGAGGCCGAGATATCACTACCCCTATCACTACCCCTATCACTATCACTACCCCTATCACTATCACTACCCCTATCACTACCCCTATCACTACCCCTATCACTATCACTACCCCTATCACTACCCCTATCACTATCACTACCCCTATCACTATTACTACCCCTATCACTATCACTACCCCTATCACTATCACTACCTCTACCTCTATCACTACCCCTATCACTATCACTACCACTACCCCTATCACTACCCCTATCACTATCACTACCCCTATCACTACCCTATCACTACCCCTATCACTATCACTACCCCTATCACTACCCCTATCACTATCACTACCCCTACCACTACCCATATCACTATCACTACCTCTATCACTACCCCTATCACTACCCCTATCACTATCACTACCCCTATCACTACCCCTATCACTACCCCTATCACTACCCCTATCACTACCCCTATTATTATTGGTGGGGGGGGGGGGGTGCTACATGTAGAGTGACGTCACCCGTACATGATTATTAATGAGGGGGGCTGGTCGACGTGGAATGATGTCACGAGCGTTACACACAGACATTCTTGGCTCATTGTAGTAGTTAATAAGAGAGGGTTTTTTCTTGGGTTAGATCGCGTCAATATATAAATGTGTCGTTAAACTCACCACCACCTGACACAGCCAACTAGTAAGGGTTGTCACGTGAACAGAACGTGGCCAATTCGTTACCAGTACAGCACTAGTGTGTAGTGTATAGTAGTGTAGTATATAGTGTAGTGTATCGTAGTGTAGTGTATAATAGTGTATAGTAATGTGTAGTGTAGTGTATAGTAGTGTAGTGTGTAGTGTGTAGTGTAGTGTATAGTGTAGTGTATAGTAGTGTAGTGTATTGTGTATAGTAGTGTAGTGCAGTGTATAGTAGTGTAGTGTATTGTGTATAGTAGTGTATTGTGTATAGTAGTATAGTGTGTAGTGTATAGTAGTGTAGTGTGTAGAGTAGTGTATAATAGTGTAGTGTGTGGTGTAGTGTATAGTGCTGTGTATAGTGCAGTGTATAATAATGTAGTGTATTGTGTATAGTAGTGTAGTGTATGGTGTAGTGTATAGTAGTGTATAGTGTAGTGTATAGTAGTGTATAGTAGTGTATAGTGTAGTGTATAGTAGTGTAGTGTATAGTAGTGTAGTGTATAGTAGTGTAGTGTATAGTGTAGTGTATAGTGTAGTGTATAGTGTAGTGTATAGTGTAGTGTAGTGTAGTGTATAGTGTAGTGTATAGTGTAGTGTATAGTGTAGTGTATAGTGTAGTGTATAGTGTAGTGTATAGTGTAGTGTATAGTGTAGTGTATAGTAGTGTAGTGCATAGTGTAGTGTATAGTGTAGTATACTAGTACAGCAACACCACTGTGTTGGAGAGCAAAGCCACAACGTTCAAAATCCGAGTCCGACGTTTCGTGAGTAATTAGTGACGAATTGGCCACATTCTGTTTGTGTGCGAAAAAAAAACCTTACTAAATTGGCTGTAAAATTTCGATTTAAAGCTTTCGTGACTGCAGGGATTCATCTTCTTGGTTCTTTCGGTAAAGTCACGTAGAAGGGAAGTAATAAAATAATAAAAATAAAACATAATAAAATAATTCTCACGACGTTTCGGCCACAACGCAAGCAGCCGTCCTCAGGTGAAGAATGAAACACCACCAAGCTTGGAGCGTATATTTAAGCTGGTTTGGTGGGGGGGAGGTGGGAAGAAGAGCGCAAATTATTTTGTCAAGGCGCTCTTCTTCCCACCTCCCCCCTCCAAACCAGCTTAAATATACGCTCCAAGCTTGGTGGTGTTTCATTCTTCACCTGAGGACGGCTGCTTGCGTTGTGGCCGAAACGTCGTGAGAATTATTTTATTATGTTTTATTTTTATTATTTTATTACTTCCCTTCTACGTGACTTTACCGAAAGAACCAAGAAGATAAATTGGCCGTGTCGGGTGGTGTCGGGTTTCACGACACGACATTTATACACGGGGTGTTCACACACTTTCTGACAATGTTGCAACAACAACAACACCAACACGAGAAACGCGCTGCCCTCCGTGCCCTGGGAGACCACCTGGAGATGATTCCAGGGCACGCTGGCGAACAAGTTGGAGACTCGTTGACTTGTTGAAGCTGTCGACATTACATTCGTGGTCGCGTTACGGTCTTGTTATTATTCTTATCTGTAAAATGTTTTTTCCATCAAAAACCGTTAGCCCCATGCGAGCGTTAACATTTATTTTTTGAAGCGTCCTTCATTAACGCGATCTCACGCAAAAAGAAAACCCCTCCCTGCGTTACGAATGAAATTGGTCGTGAAAGCGTTCCACGTCTTCTTGGTTCTTTCGGTAAAGTCACGTAGAATGGAAACAATTAAAATAATAAAATAAAACATGATAAAATAATTCTCAAGACGTTTCGGCCACAATGCAAGCAGCCGTCATCAGGTGAAGAAGACCAGATCTGTCTGACGGCTGCTTGCGTTGTGCCCGAAACGTCGTGAGAATTATTTTATTATGTTTTATTTTATTATTTTTATCGTTTCCATTCTACGTGACTTTACTGAAAGAACCAAGAAGACGTGGAACCCTTTTATTTTTTATATTATTTTATATTATAAAACATAATTTTATTATGTTTTATTTTTATTATTTTATTATTTCCCTTCTACGTGACTTTACCGAAAGAACCAGGAAGATGAATCCCTGCAGTCACGAAAGCTTTAAAGCGTTCCACGTGTTAAAGTAAATAAGATAGCCTCGTAATCGGTGTCTATGGGAGGGAGGGACGTGGGGGGTGGTGGGGGGGGGGTTATGTGAGGACTGAGGGACAAACGGGTGGCTGGGGCGTCCGTCTTCACTTCTCCGTGTGGGAGAGAATTCACGTCTCGCATCACCAAACAAACAACACACCCCCCCCCCCCATCGTGCCACCTCCCCCCGTAGCACACGGCTGGTACATTTATCAAGGTCGCGATCAGAGGAGAGGCTCCTAACGAACCCATATAGAGAGAGAGACATATATAGAGACTATTACTGAACCCATACGCGTTGAAGGAGAGAATCCTACTGAACCCCATATGGGTGAGAGAGAGAGAGAGACACCTACTGAATCTATATTGGTTAGAGAGAAACTCCGATTGAACCCATATGGGTTAGAGAGAGACTGAACGTCCTGTATACCAGGCGAGGTCAGTTAACATCTCAGAGCCACCGTGATGATGAGAGAGAGAGAGAGATACGCAAACTCCTAACATGCAACAGGTGTCAGTCAGAGTCGTGATCGAACCCACGACCTCCTGTACACCAGGCGAGGTAGCTAACATCTCATAGCCACCGTGATGATGATGATGAGAGAGAGATACGCAAACTCCTAACATGCAACAGGTGTCAGTCAGCCTCGCGATTGAACCCACGACCTCCTGTATACCAGGCGAGGTAGTTAACATCTCCTAGCCACCGTGATGATGATGAGAGCGAGAGACACGCAACTCCAAATATACAGCAGCAGGCGTCGTCAGGGTCGGGATCGAACCCACGACCTCCTGTACACCAGGCGAGGTAGCTAACATCTCATAGCCACCGTGATGATGATGATGAGAGAGAGATACGCAAACTCCTAACATGCAACAGGTGTCAGTCAGCCTCGCGATTGAACCCACGACCTCCTGTATACCAGGCGAGGTAGTTAACATCTCCTAGCCACCGTGATGATGATGAGAGCGAGAGACACGCAACTCCAAATATACAGCAGCAGGCGTCGTCAGGGTCGGGATCGAACCCACGACCTCCTGTACACCAGGCGAGGTAGCTAACATCTCATAGCCACCGTGATGATGATGATGAGAGAGAGATACGCAAACTCCTAACATGCAACAGGTGTCAGTCAGCCTCGCGATTGAACCCACGACCTCCTGTACACCAGGCGAGGTAGTTAACATCTCCTAGCCACCGTGATGATGATGAGAGCGAGAGACACGCAACTCCAAATATACAGCAGCAGGCGTCGTCAGGGTCGGGATCGAACCCACGACCTCCTGTACACCAGGCGAGGTAGCTAACATCTCATAGCCACCGTGATGATGATGATGAGAGAGAGATACGCAAACTCCTAACATGCAACAGGTGTCAGTCAGCCTCGCGATTGAACCCACGACCTCCTGTATACCAGGCGAGGTAGTTAACATCTCCTAGCCACCGTGATGATGATGAGAGCGAGAGACACGCAACTCCAAATATACAGCAGCAGGCGTCGTCAGGGTCGGGATCGAACCCACGACCTCCTGTACACCAGGCGAGGTAGCTAACATCTCATAGCCACCGCCGCGCTCGATGCAGTCGCGTCCCCAAACTCCAGCGCTGCTGCCGCATTCCACGGGAAGCGAAGATTGATTCGAGTGTCCAGTCCGAGACCTCTGGACCACCGTCGCTTCATTTCATCCGCGGGTCCCAGCCGCTCGCTAATGGTGGTCCAGGGCACGTGGGAGCGTTTGGGGGGGGGGGGGGGGGGGAGAGTGGGTGTCGGTCCCAATCAAGGGCACCTCCAGGTGAGAGATGGAGCCGCCTACCATCGCTCACGGAGTTGTCGCTCGTTACCGGGTTGGAGGGGAGGGAAGGACCCCCCCCCCACGACCTTCCCCTCCCACGTGTGAGTGTGTGGGGTGCCACGGTGGCTAGGAGATGTTGGCTACTTCGCCTGGTGTACAGGAGGTCGTGGGTTCGATCCCGACCCTGACGCCTGTTGCTGAAAATTTGGAGTTTGCGTGTCTCTCTCTCTCTCTCATCATCATCACGGTGGCTAGGATATGTTAACTACCTCGCCTGGTGTACAGGAGGTCGTGGGTTCGATCCTGACCCTGATGGCACCTGCTGCTGCTGTATATTTGGAGTTTGCGTGTCTCTCTCTCTCATCATCATCACGGTGGCTAGGAGATGTTAACTACCTTGCCTGGTATTCAGGAGGTCGTGGGTTCCATCCCGACCCTGACGCCTGCTGCTGCTGTATATTTGGAGTTTGCGTGTCTCTCTCTCTCATCATCATCATCACGGTGGCTAGGAGATGTTAACTACCTCGCCTGGTGTACAGGAGGTCGTGGGTTCGATCCCGAACCTGACGCCTGTTGTACATTTTGAGTTTGTGTGTGTCTCTCTCATCATTATCACGGTGGCTATGAGATGTTAACTACCTCGCCTGGTGTACAGGAGGTCGTGGGTTCGATCCCGAACCTGACGCCTGTTGCTGTAAATTTGGAGTTTGCGTCTCTCTCTCTCTCTCTCTCATCATCATCATCACGGTGGCTAGGAGATGTTGGCTACCTCGCCTGGTGTACAGGAGGTCATGGGTTCAATCCAGAACCTGACTGACGCCTGTTGCATATTTGTAGTTTGTGTGTCTCTCTCTCTCTCACCGTGGTCGCGTGGATTTTCCTCTGGGGTTTTCTCCTCTTCCACATCAACAATCTACGTCACGTGCGTATTTTTAAATCCTTTATATTAAGTTCACTTGCTTGCTTGCTTGCGCGCTTACGACCGTGCAAATATTTCGGTCGTTTTTTAACCCACTTCCCGTGATCCAATCGAGCTGACATTTTGTACACAGACTCGTTGTGCGTGACAATTTATTTTCGTGAAATTTTTTTCCCATAACTTTACACTTGTTAGGAATTTTTTTTATATTTAATTACCAATTGCTTAATGGTGGCAGGCAATCATCTGACCCATAGATGGCAGCCATCTCAAGCCAGAGGACGAGAGGACTCTAGCCGCCACGCATATAAAGGATTTATAGTGAAAAACTTTGTTTTTACGGGTTAATTTTTTACAAGTTATTTTGCCCACTGCTGTTAATGTCCACGACTTCGTTGATGACCTAGGGTCAGAACTACACGGCAGCTCAGAAGGGGCCTCACACCTCTTAACATCAAAATGAAAGTGTAAATATCGTTTTTTAAAAAATATATCAATATGAAACATTAACTTAAGTAAAAAAAATTGCCACGCCGATTTCCATTGCCTGGGTTTCCTCGCTGCTCATCCCTCCGTCTCGCTGCTGCAGCGACAACAACAGCAACAAAGACAAAGATCCCCCGTGTAGCCTACGCTGCCTTGTTCGGGCAAGTGCTTGTTAGCCGGTAGCAGCAGCGCCGATTCAGGCACGAGATGGTGGGGTGGGTTATGCAGCACCGCGCCCGGCCGCTTTTGTCTCTCCCCAGCGGCGAAATTTACACACCACATCAGTTATTCATTTGAGACTGTGTTTGGTTTGCGGTGGTGGTGGTACAGGTTGTTGTTGTTGGTTGCCTGGCACAGCAGTCAACCCATCGCACCTGCTGGGTCTGTCCCGTGACCTCTTACTGCACCTAGCCTGGCACAGCAGCCGTTAACCCATGGCACCTGCTGGGCCTGTCCCGTGACCTCCTACTGCACCTAGCCTGGCACAGCAGTACAACGCATGGCACCCACCTGGTCTGCCCCGTGACCTCCTCCTTCTGCACCGAGCCTGGCACAGCATGGCACCACCTGGGTCTGTCCTGTGACCTCCTCCTGCACCTAGCCTGGCACAGCAGTACAACCCATGGCATCACCTGAGTCTGTCCCGTGACCTCCTCCTGCACCTAGCCTGGCACAGCAGCCAACCCGTTTTGTCGCTGAGCCGGGCATTTAAAATAAAGTGTCACGTTGGGGCTGCCACCCCCGTAACTCCTCTTCGCTGTGATGATGGCGAATCAGTAAATACCCCCCCACCATCTACCCCCCCCCCACCTACCCCACCCAACCACGTACCCCAACTACCCCACCCCACCACCTACCCCACCCCCCACCTACCCCACCCCCTACCCCACCCACCACGTACCCCACCCCCACCTACCCCACCCCCCATCCCACCACCTTCCCCACCACCTGGGTCGCTGGGTTCATAGCGCAGCGCGCTGACCGTTACACCACCGCTCCCCACACACAGATACACACACAGACACACAGGCACACAGGCTTACACACACACATAGGCACACAGACACACACACAGACACAACCACAACCGCCATTCGCCACTAAGTGGCCGTGACGTCACCACGACGCTTGTGCCAGGCCATGTGCACCTTGAGGCCACGAGAAGTGTCGAACGCCCGCTGGCACACACACACAGACACACACACAGACACACACAGGCACACACACATACACGTGCACACACACACAGACACACACACATACACACACAGGCACAGACACACACACAGACACACACACACAGGCACACAGACACACACACACAGACACACACACACAGACACACACACACAGACACATACACACACACAGGCACACACAGACACACAGGCACACACACAGGCACACACAGACACACGCACAGGCACACACACAACCACACACACAGACACACACACACACAGACACACACACAGGCACGCACACACAGGCACACACACACATACACACAGACACACACACAGACACACACACACACAGACACACACACACACACCGGCAAGTCAGAGCGGCAGGCATTAGCCCGGGGGAGGGCTTGGGGAATGGGGCTAAAAGGGCCTTCGTGCGAGCGATGGAGGCCATCTGACCGGAGACACGGAACACGGAGAAGAGAAAATAATTCCTGGCTCTAATCCACCACCCCTATAGGTGTGACGGGGGGGTGGGGTGAAGGGTCGGGGCGGGCAGGGGATGATACAGAGATCTCTCTCCCCCATGTAGACTTAGCGGACTGGTGGCCGAACAGCACCGAAACTATAACATATTAAACGATTAAAAGTAGTAGCAGTAACAGTAATAGCAGCAGTAGCAGCAGCAGCAGCAGTAACAGCAGCAGTAGTAGCAGCAGCAGTAGCAGCAGTAGTAGCAGTAGCAGCAGCAGTAGTAGTAATAGCAGTAATATCAGTAGCAGCAACAGTATCAGCAGCAGTAGTAGTAGCAGCAGTAGCAGCAGCAGTAGTAACGCAGCAGTAGTAGCAGTAGTAATAGCAGCAGTAGCAGCAGCAGTAGTAGCAGCAGCAGTAGTAGCAACAGCAGTAGTAGCAGCAGCAGCAGAAGTAGCAAGAGTAGCAGCAGTAGTAGCAGCAGCAATAGCAGCAGTAGTAGCAGTAGCAGCAGCAGTAGCAGCAGTAGTAATAGTAATAGCAGTAATATCAGTAGCAGCAACAGTATCAGCAGCAGTAGTAGTAGCAGCAGTAGCAGAAGCAGTAGTAACAGCAGCAGTAGTAGCAGCAGTAGTAGTAGCAGCAGTAGCAGCAACAGTAACAGCAGTAGCAGCAGCAGTAGTAGCAGCAGCAATAGTAGCAGTAGTAATAGCAGCAGTAGCAGCAGCAGTAGTAACAGTAGCAGTAGTAGCAGCAGTAGTAGTAGCAGCAGTAGCAGCAACAGTAACAGCAGTAGCAGCAGCAGTTGTAGCAGCAGCAGTAGCAGCAGCAGCAGCAGTAGTAGCAGCAACAGTAGTAGTAGCAGCAGCAGTAGCAGCAGCAGTAATAGTAGCAGCAGCAGTAGTAGCAGTAGTAATAGCAGCAGTAGCAGCAGCAGTAGTAGTAGCAGCAGTACAAGTAGCAGTAGCAGTTACAGTAGTAGCAGCAGCAGTAGTAGCAGTAGTAATAGCAGCAGTAGCAGCAGCAGTAGTAGTAGCAGCAGCAGTAATAGCAGCAGCAGCAGTAGCAGCAGCAGTAGCAGCAGTAGTCGCAGCAGCAGCAGTAGTAGCAGCAACAGTAGTAGTAGCAGCAGTAGCAGCAGCAATAGCAGCAGTAGCAGCAGCAGTAGTAGCAGTAGCAGCAGCAATAGCAGCAGTAGCAGCAGCAGTAGTAGCAGCAGCAGTAGCATCAGCAGCAGAAGTAGCAGCAGTACAAGTAGCAGTAGTAGCAGCAGTAGTAGCAGCAGCAATAGCAGCAGCAGTACTAGTAGCAGCAGTAGTAGTAGCAGCAGTACAAGTAGCAGTAGTAGCAGCAGCAGAAGCAGCAGCAACAGCAGCAGCATCACAGGACGGGACATTAAAATACATTTTTTTTTCCTTTAAACCGAGAAAGAAGCGCATCTCTGCCGTCGCATAATTTGATTTTTAATTTTTAATCTCTCATTTCAATGCGATCCCACAAATGAGTTCCCGGGCAGCGGAATGATTGGGGATTTTTTTCCCTACTTTCTTTTCCCCCCCCTCCTCCCCCTCCCCCCTCCCCCCTCCCCCCTTCCCCCCCTTCTCCCCCTCCTCCTTTCTGTTTTAACTCCGAAGTCCTCCCGAGTGAGGACAGACCAAGACGAGCCAAGAGCTCAGCATCGGCTCGTCCGGGCGGAATCAAAACCAAAGCAAAAGAGGCCGAGGTGACCCCCCCGAACCCACCCACCTCCTTCCTCCTCCCCCAAGTAGCTCAAGGGGAGCCGTGCCCACGGCTCGTGGTGAACAAAGACAAAGATCCCCCGTGTAGCCTCAACAGACTGTAGGGGCAAGTGCTGTTAGCGAGCACCTACGAAGGCCGGAACGGTACACGAGGGGGGTGGGTGGCCAGCACCACGCCCGACCGCCTTTGTCTCCCCAGTGGCGATGTTTACTACAGCACACCAGGTACTCATTTGAGGCTGAGTCGACCCAGGACCGGTGCAGATTATCGTCAGTGGGCGTTGACCGTGAGCGGGAATCGAACCCGGGTCGCCGGGTTCGTAGCGCAGCGTAGCGCTAACCGCTGCACCACCGCTCCCACTCACACTCGCACGCACGCAGACACACGAATCGGACACGAAACCACGTCCCGCCTCTCCGCAGGATACAACATTCTCCCTCCCGACGGTCTCTTTTCTGGAGCTTCTTTGAGCGCGAAAAAACACAAACATAAAAACCTCCCCTCGATCCGAGCAACGCGTTCCACTCTCAGACCTGTTGCAGGTTGAACAGCGCCGTTTGTTGCGAGCCGATTCAAACAAAATGTTGTTGCCTATTTTGGGGGCTCTGGAATAGAGCTGCAAAAACAAGGAGCGACGAGATAACTACGGTAGCATCTTAGCAACAACAACAACAGCAGCAGCAAAATAAGGTAGCGTTTAAACCAATTCCTAATGTTCATTCTTGGTTGGGGTAATTACAGGTTGGGCACATCTGCACTGGTCCTTGACATTTGCAGGAATCTCTGAAAGCCGTCTGGGCCGTTAGACCTCAGGACATTCTAATGTATCAGTTAAACACGTGGTAGCGTTTCGCGACCAATATTACCATAACGGATGTTTGTGTTGTATCATATTGCGTAAATATACATTGTGTGCCGAGAACCCGCCACCACCCACCCGACACAGCCCCCAATCAGCGAGCGGGGTTGGGTCACGTGCTGAAACAGGACGTGGTCATCGTCTTTGCTCCTTCGGTAAAAGTCATCCGTGGGTTAGAAAGTAAAATAAAATTAAACAAATCCCGACTGTTTCGATCGCAAACACAAAGCGAAATTCCATCAGGTGGGACGACCACAGCAAGAAAAGGTACCCGGTATAAAACAAACGTTTCACTATAATCCTTTATTATGCGTGGCATCCGGTTTTATTTTATTATTCATTTATTGTTTTTCTTGAAGTAAGACTCTTCATTTTTACTCCACATTGGTATTTTAAATTAAATATGAAATTTTTTTTTCCTAAAAAGTGGAAAATTTAGGAAATTTTTTTCACGAAAATAATTGTCACGCACAACGAGTCTGTGTGCAAAATGTCAGCTCGATTGGATCACGGGAAGTGGGTTAAAAAACGACCGAAAGATTTGCACGGTCGTAAGCGCGCAAGCAAGCAAGTGAACTTAATATAAAGGATTTAAAAAGCTCAAGTCGGCGAGAGAGTTGCCGTGGCAAGATGTTATATAGGTAAGAGAGGGGGGAGGAGGCAAGGGGGGAGAGATAGAGAGGGGGGGGGTAGGGGGAGTGGGGGCCACGTGAGGCTGGGGGGGGGGTGGGGGACGTGGGCGGGGGTAACAGTAAACCGGCAGGTAACGATGGAAACAACCACAACAACAACAACCAGTTAAGGCATTACCTGGTTCAAGTTCAAGTTCATTTTTTTGGTGTAGCCCTGTGAGCCATTCGGCTCTTGAATCGGGTGCAACCGCAACAAACAATAAGTATAACCCGTAAAAACAAAGTTTTTCACTCTAAATCCTTTATATGCGTGGCGGCTAGAGTCCTCTCGTCCTCTGGCTTGAGATGGCTGCCACCTATGGGTCAGATGATTGTCTGCCAGTATTAAGCAATTGGTAATTAAATATTTAATTAGTTTTCCCTAAACAGTGTAAAATTTTGGAAAAAAAATTTCACGAACAATAATTGTCTCGCACAACGAGTCTGTGTGCAAAATGTCAGCTCGATTGGATCACGGGAAGTGGGTTAAAAAACGACCGAAAGATTTGCACGGTCGTAAGCAAGCAAGCATGCAAGCAAGCAAGCACGCAAGCAAGCAAACGAACTTAATATAAAGGATAAAAAAACATGAACAAAAAACATCTTAAAGTGAATATGCGACTGAGTGCAAACAGAAAATCCAAGAAAAGATAACATCCTTCCAATGATTGCTCAACTTGTATCCATCTTCTCGGTTGAAGTTTTGTCTGTGTTTATATATCTGGATGGCTTCATGAACAAACCTTTGATAGTAGCCCGAAGGTTTGCAGAGTACCCTGGTCTCGGAAAAAAACAATATCATGCGAGCCCACAGCGTTATAGCAATGGTCAGCCACGGCAGAGGTATTAGTTCTGCCGTGTTTCAGATCTGCCTTGTGTTTGCGGACACGGTCCGAGACATGTCGTTACGTTTCCCCAATGTAACTGCTACCGCAGGTACAACTCAGTCACAGCACTCACCGGTTGCGCGTTGGAGAGTGAAGCCTGCAAGGGTTACGATGCTGGTGGCGGGTGTGGTGGGTTTGACGGCACGATCATATTTACACGATCTAACCTACAACAACAACAACAAACACTCCAATTATTGTGGATTATAATTGACATTTCAAAATTTTCTTTATAATTTAGATTCATCATTTATACAGAGTGCCTAAAAAAATGCTTTCACACTTTCTGAGAATGTTGTAACAACCCCGCGACCACCTGGAGAAAATTCCAGGGCACCCGTTGACAACGATGGCCAACAAATAGGAGCCTCTTTGACTTGTCGAAGCTATGAACACACATTTGTTACCATGGTGTAGAGGAGTGAAATGGGGACGTGACGTCAGGTGTGCCGATCAGTGCGATGACGTCACGTCTCCAAGGGGACTTAAGGGAGACCCCGTGACGTAAGCGGGGTCACCGTGGGAACGGGTAGAGTAAGCAGGGTGAAGAGGAAACCAGTGGGTAGAGAGAGGGATCGAATATGGAGTCTGGGGAGAAGCCGGTGGTAGTAGCCGTAGAGGTGCTTCTCTCTCCGCTCGGTGGAGTCAGCAGAGTCCACGATCCGACACGAGAGAGAGAGAGAGAGACCGGAGCTAGTCGGCAGGGACCCGAACTCAGAGTAGGACCCCCCTAGCTCCTGGGAGTTGTGTACCCTGCTGTGTAATATTGATAAGCTTTAACAAACCCTGGCGAAAGCCCATAACTTACCTGTCGTCTCCGAGTGCGTCCGTGGGAACTTCTCTACAACGGTACCGATGCCTTCAATGTAATGCCACAGGATGTTACATTGGAGCTGTGCATGGTACCAATGCCTTCAATGTAATGCCACGG
>NC_083842.1:13232295-13268004 GCF_015708825.2 Lethenteron reissneri | reverse complement strand
CTGCTGCTGCTGCTGCCGGTGCCGACACAAATGTCATTTGCCGCTTGGTGCTGCGCGCTAGCAGCGCCTGCCCCGGCAGTCTGTTAGGGGCTGTACGGGGGACACGGGCTACTTTACTTGTTATTTTGGGTGAGGTCGCGTAAATTATATAAACGTTGTGTCGTTAAAGCCGCCAACACCACCCGACACAGCCAACTTGCTAACGGGGGTTTGCCACGTAAACAGAACGTGGCCAATTCGTCACTAGTACAGCACTAGTGTGTCTTGTAGTGTATAGTAGTGTAGTGTGTAGTGTATAGTAGTGTATTGTGTATAATAGTGTAGTGTATTGTGTATAATAGTGTAGTTTATAGTGTAGTGTATAGTGTAGTGTATATTAGTGTAGTGTATAGTAGTGTAGTGTATAGTGTAGTGTATAGTGTAGTGTATAGTAGTGTAGTGTATAGTGTAGTGTATATAGTAGTGTATAGTAGTGTAGTGTATAGTGTAGTGTATAGTGTAGTGTATAGTGTAGTGTATAGTAGTGTAGTGTGTAGTGTAATGTAGTGTATAGCAGAGGTGTGGACTCGAGTCATGTGACTTGGACTCGAGTCAGACTCGAGTCATGAATTTGATGACTTCAGACTCGACTTGGACTTGCATGACAATGACTTTGTCCCACCTCTGGTGTATAGTGTAGTGTATAGTGTAGTGTATAGTGTAGTATACTAGTACAGCACTTACACCGGTGGTGTGTTAGAGGGCAGAGCCGCAACAACATTTACAATCTAAGTCCGACGTTTCGCCAGTAATTACAACCAGCTTCATCAGGCGTCGGCCGGTCCCGGGCCTCCCCTAGGTCGACTCGGCCTCAAATGAGTAGCTGGTGCGGTACGTAGTAAAAAACATTTAAAAAATAGCCACTAGAGAGACAAAGGCGGCCGGTTCGTGGTGCTAGCCTTCATAGGTGCTCGCTGACAGCACTTGCCCCCATCACTTTGGAGGCTACACGGGGCGTCTTTGTCTCTCTGGGTCTTCACACCGGCGGAGAGACAGAGGCCACAGGGACTGGCGGAGGCCAATCGATGTCCCGGACAATTTGTGCATGAATTCTCGACTTAAAGTTTGCGTGACCGCAGGGATTCAAATTCTTTGGGTAAATATTCTCGGTTCATTCGGTAAAGTCACGTAGAAGGGAAATTATAAAATAATAAAAATAAAACAATTCAATTCTCGCGACACACACACAACACACACACAAGACACACACAAGACACACACACAGACACACACACAGACAAGACACACACACACAAGACACACACAAGACACACACACAGACACACACACAGACAAGACACACACACACACACAAGACACACACACACAAGACACACACAAGACACACACACAACACACACACAACACACACACAAGACACACACACAAGACACACACACAAGACACACACAAGACACACACAAGACACACACACAAGACACACACAAGACACACACACAACACACACACACACAAGACACACACAACACACACACAACACACACACACAAGACACACACACAACACACACACACAACACGACACACACGCACAAGACACGCACACAAGACACACAACACAAGACATACACAAGACACACACACAACACGACACACACGCACAAGACACGCACACAACACACACACAACACACACACACAAGACACACACACACACAAGACACACACAGACACGTGGTGTAATTATCGTCACCGTCTTCAACACAATTGGCAGGCCGCTCGCTGTAGCGGCACCGCCGTTCCCACGGGACAATAATCAGGACCCCCCCCCTCGCCTCCCCCCCCGACATGGTTGTTGTGACGGACCTCAGCACGTGGCATGCGGCATAGGTGGTGGTGGTGGTGAGGGGGGTAGGGATCGGGGGGGGGGCCACCGTCTCCGCAAAGTGCCCCCCAAGGGGTGGGGGGCAGAGGGGCCGCGTGATTCGGTTTCTGCATCGACGGAGACGAGATCGTCGCAGCCGCGTGCGTTTGTAAGTTTACTTAATAGATGTGTGTTTATTTATTTATTTTTAAAAATATATTTATATTTTTTTAACACTGCCCGGAGATTCAACACTGCCCATAGACTCAACACTGCCCATAGACTCAACACTGCCCATAGACTCAACACTGCCCATAGACTCAACACTGCCCGTAGACTCAACATTGCACAATAGACTCAACACTGCCCATAGACTCAACACTGCCCATAGACTCAACACTGCCCGGAGACTCAACACTGCCCATAGACTCAACACTGCCCATAGACTCAACACTGCCCATAGACTCAACACTGCCCATATACTCAACACTGCCCGTAGACTCAACACAAAAAACATAACTCTGATAATGTATTGCATAACTCTGATAATGTATGCAGGACAGTGCATACATTATCAGAGTTATGTTTTTTGTTTGCATTATGACTGCAGGTATTGTGGTCTATGCAAACATGAAAAAAGGTCTTCAGTTTTCTTGCCAGATAGAAGGGTAAAAAAACAATTATCACTGCCCATAGACTCAACACTGCCCATAGACTCAACACTGCCCATAGACTCAACACTGCACCACAGACTCAGCACTGCCCCGTAGACTCAACACTGCCCATAGACTCTACACTGCACCATAGACTCAACACTGCCCATAGACTCAACACTGCACCACAGACTCAACACTGCCCATAGACTCAACACTGCACCATAGACTCAGCACTGCCCGTAGACTCAACACTGCCCATAGACTCTACACTACCCATAGACTCAACACTGCCCATAGACTCAGCACTGCACCACAGACTCTACACTGCCAATAGTGTTGGTGGACTGGGGCTGGGGGTGTAGTGAGAGGGGGGTACATGGAGGAACAGATGCTGCCATTGATTCTCGCTGGTGTCTCACGTCTCTGCGTGTCTGTGTCGGGGCGTTGAGCCAGCGAGACGGGGCTGGGTTCGAGCCCCGGGCCCACGATTATTGCTGCTGGCAGTCGAGGCGCTGCGATGTAGCATCCATGCAGATGGACCATTTTGTCTCGTCGCTGTTGGTAGACGAAGAGAGAGAGAGTGAGGGAGAGAGCGAGAGAGAGAGTGACTGCTAGGGGGGCGGCGTACAGAACGAGAGAGTGAGCGAGAGAATGAGCGACAGAACGAGCGAGAGAGAGAGAGCGAGCGAGCGAGAGAGCGAACGAGAGAGTGAGCTAGAGGGGGGGGGGGGGATACATAGAGCCCAGTTAAAAAATTTTTTACGAAACAAAGTGCCGAATACACCGAGCATCTTCTTGTTGCCACTGATCGTAAAAAAGAGAGAGCGAGAGAGCGAGTGAGCGAGAGGTGGGGCTTTACATAAAGCAGAGGTTAAAAATGTAAATTTAATTTTAAAAATTACAAAATGATGAACGAAGCAAAGTGCCGAATACACCGAGCATCTTCTTGTTTCCACTGATCGTAAAAAAAATGAGAGAGCGAGAGAGCGAGTGAGCGAGTGGTGGGGCTTTACATAAAGCAGAGGTTAAAAATGTAAATTAAATTTTTTGAAAAATTACAAAATGATGAACGAAGCAAAGTGCCGAATACACCGAGCATCTTCTTGTTTCCACTGATCGTAAAAAAAAGAAAAAAAGGAGAGAGATGGAGAGAGAGAGGGAGGGAGAGAGGTGGAGAGAAAGACTTTTGACTTTTAAATAACTTTTATTGCCGCCAGCAGCGGGAGGGTGGGGAGGGGCTGGTTGGGGAGGGTGGCGAGGGGCTGGGTGGGGAGGGGCTGGTTGGGGAGGGTGGCGAGGGGCTGGGTGGGGAGGAAGGGGCTGGGTGGGGAGGGTGGGGAGGGGCTGGGTGGGGAGGGGCTGGTCACCCCGTGGTGCCCTTATACAACTCAACGTTCAACCTACTCACGCCGGCTTGTGCCCGCCCTCACAGTCGGGCATATTTGCGGAATACACCACGCTGCCGTTGACCCTGGCCATTGACCGAGCAACCCAACGTTCCTACCAGCTCCCTCCGCAGGAATGTGTTAAAATGGTTAGTAAAACGTGATAACTCATTAAACCGTTTGTAATTATTCGCGTAATTGTAACATGTTGCCATTGAAAAAATATACTGCTTTGAAATTGGATACATCCATTTTCAAACGCCCTGTGTACATGCGAGTGTGTGTGTGCGCGTTGTTTTTGTATCGTGGGATCGTCAGCGCGGCAGTGAGTGCTGCGACACGAAACCCGGCGCCCCCCGAGTTCCAGTCCGGCTCACGGCCATCAACACGATTATATGAAGCGGTCCTGGGTCTCGCCATAGGTCGACTCAGCCTCAAATGATTACCCGGTGCGATGCATAGTGAACGTCGCCACTGAGAGAGACAAGGGCGGTCGGGCGTGGTGCTGCTACTCGCTAACAGCACTTGCCTCGACAGCCTGTTGAAGCTACAGCCGAGAAATAATTGTCCAGTATGTATGTGTGTGTTACATATGCAGTGCCGGTCTTCACAGGCTTGCTGCTCGCTAACAGCAATTGCCCCGACAGCCTGGTGAAAGCTACAGCCGAGGAATATTTGTCGTGTGTGTCTGCGCGTCTTCCACGGCTCATCGGTTCCCCGATCATCACCACCGTCATCAGCACCACGGAGTAATCATTCCGGGCTGAGCGCGCGTGGTGCGTGTGTGAGGCAAGGCCCTAGCCATGGAGTCAACATTGGGGGGGACCAAATCTTCGAGTGGGTCTGTGAGTCTCCCCCTCCAGAAAAATACATAAAAAGTCCACGTCACGTGTTAGTGAATTTTTTTATATTTTAGGCAAGAAATGGCAAGGAATTTTTTTTAAATTTATTGCCTAAAATATAAAAAAATTCACTAACACGTGACATGGACTTTTGATGTATTTTTTTACAATAATGTCTAATTGTGTATTGTGTTACGTTCCTTTGTTTTTGTCTTTCTTTCCTTTGCTTGTTTCATTGTATGTAATGGCAGAGATTGGGGATTCATAAAGTACAACCATAACCACAATTATATAAACATACATCTATTTTACAGCAATATATTGGAAGGGGGGGGACATTTTGAGCATATTTGAATATTGGGGGGGGGGGGTTGTGCCCCCCCCCCCCCCAATATTTATTATAATTACGGCCTTGCTAAGAGGCGCTTTCAAGAAGCGGGGAGAACGGTGGCGCTGCGGTTAGCGCAGTTTGCGTTGACCAACGGAGCCCCCCCCCCCCCCCGGAGGGGGTTTACCGACCCAAGTTCGCTTTCGACAACATCGGCCACCGATGTCTGAACCATTCCCGGGGGGCCCGTGCCCCTAAGTCGCCTCGGCCTGAAATGAGTGTGCGTGAAACGTCAGCATCGGGGAAGACTGCACTTGCCCCTCAACACAACCTGCTAAAGCCTACACGGGGAACCTTTGTCTGTTGTGTTTGTGTGCAGCTCGCTAACAGCACTTGCCCCTCAACACAGCCTGTTGAAGGCTACACGGGGGACCTTTGTCTGTTGTGTTTGTGTGCAGCTCGCTAACAGCACTTGCCCCTTCCACACAGCCTGCTGAAGGCTACACGGGGGACCTTTGTCTGTTGTGTTTGTGTGCAGCTCCCTAACAGCACTTGCCCCTTCCACACAGCCTGCTGAAGGCTACACGGGGGATCTTTGTCTGTTGTGTTTGTGTGCTGCTCGCTAACAGCACTTGCCCCTTCCACACAGCCTGCTGAAGGCTACACGGGGGATCTTTGTCTGTTGTGTTTGTGTGCAGCTCCCTAACAGCACTTGCCCCTTCCACACAGCCTGCTGAAGGCTACACGGGGGATCTTTGTCTGTTGTGTTTGTGTGCAGCTCCCTAACAGCACTTGCCCCTTCCACACAGCCTGCTGAAGGCTACACGGGGGATCTTTGTCTGTTGTGTTTGTGTGCTGCTCGCTAACAGCACTTGCCCCTTCCACACAGCCTGGTAAAGCCTACACGGGGGATCTTTGTCTGTTGTGTTCCTCGGTGCTTTAATTTCACCAGCGCGCTCCCTCATAATTATTGTTGTCATTGCTGTTATTACGGATGTGGGGGGCTGGCTGGAGGGATGTGGGGGGGGGGAGATTCCCCCCCAGCCCCCCCCCCCCCCCACACGCCCATCTGGTGGCTAATTTGCTGGTAAATTTGGCTGCGTTGCCCTGGCAACTGAGAGGATGCTACGGGTCCCTGGGGAGTGATGGTGGGGGAGTGATGGGGGAGTGATGTGTGGAGTGTTGATGGGGGGAGGGGAAGTGATGATGGGGGAGTGATGGATGTGGCAGTGATGAGGGGAGTGATGGGGGAGTGATGGGGGAGTGATGATGGGGGAGTGATGGGGGAGTGATGGGGGAGTGTTGATGGGGGAGTGATGAATGTGGCAGTGATGAGGGGGAGTGATGGTGGAGTGATGGTGGGGGGGGAGGGGGAGTGATGATGGGGGAGTGATGGATGTGGCAGTGATGAGGGTAGTGATGGGGAGTGATGGTGGGGGGGGGGAGTGATGGATGTGGCAGTCTCGATGTGAGTCTATCAGCCGCTGCGTGAGTCTGGGTCTCTGTGTGAATCTATGGGTCTCTGTGTGAGTATATGGGTCTCTTGGTGAATCTATGGGTCTCTGTGTGAGCCTATGGGTCTCTGTGTGAATCTATGGGTCTCTGTGTGAGTCTATGGGTCTCTGTGTGAATCTATGTGTCTCTGTGTGAATCTATGGGTCTCTGTGTGAGCCTATGGGTCTCTGTGTGAATCTATGGGTCTCTGTGTGAATCTATGGGTCTCTGTGTGAGTCTATGGGTCTCTGTGTGAGTCTATGGGTCTCTGTGCGAGTCTATGGGTCTCTGTGCGTGTGAGTCTGTGCGTCTCTGTGTGAGTCTATGGCTTTCTGTCTGAGTCTGTGGGTCTCTGTGTGAGTCTATGGGTCTCTGTGCGAGTCTATGGGTCTCTGTGTGAGTCTATGGGTCTCTGTGTGAGTCTATGGGTCTCTGTGTGAGTATATGGGTCTCTGTGTGAGTCTATGGCTCTCTGTCTGAGTCTATGGGTCTTTGTGTGTGTGAGTCTGTGGGTCTCTGTGTGAGTCTATGGGTCTCTGTGTGAGTCTATGGGTCTCTGTGTGAGTCTATGGGTCTCTGTGTGAGTATATGGGTCTCTGTGTGAGTCTATGGCTCTCTGTCTGAGTCTATGGGTCTTTGTGTGTGTGAGTCTGTGGGTCTCTGTGTGAGTCTATGGGTCTCTGTGTGAGTCTACGGGTCTCTGTGTGAGTCAATGGATCTCTGTGTGAGTCTATGTGTCTCTGTGTGAGTCTGTGGGTCTCTGTGTGAGTCTATGAGTCTCTGTGTGATTCTATGGGTCTCTGTGTAAGTCAATGGATCTCTGTGTGAGTCTATTTGTCTCTGTGTGAGTCTATGGGTCTCTGTGTGAGTCTATGTGACTCTGTGTGAGTCTATGGGTCTCTGTGTGAGTCTGTGAGTCTCTGTGTGAGTCTATGAGTCTCTGTGTGAGTCTGTGGGTCTCTGTGTGAGTCTATGAGTCTCTGTGTGAGTCTGTGGGTCTCTGTGTGAGTCTGTGGGTCTCTGTGTGAGTCTATGGGTCTATGTGTGAGTCTACAGGTCTCTGTGTGAGTTTATGGGTCGCTGTGTGAGTCTATGGGTCTTTGCGTGAGTCTATGGGTCTCTGTGTGAGTCACTGGTGACCGGGCTGAAGCCATCAACTCACTACCCTTAGGAAACCCGTTTCATCACGGTCCAGTCTATGCGAGCCCATGGTAGCCATAGCAGCTGCAGCAGTAGCATCAGCAGCATCAGTAACAACAGCAGCAGCAGCAGTCGTACCCGCAGCAGTAGTACCAGCAGCAGCAGTAATTATAGCAGTATTAAACGTAGTTGCAGCATCAGTAGCATCAGCAGAAGTAGCAGAATCAGCAGCATCATCAGTAGCATCATCAGCTGCATCAGTAGCAGCATCAGTAGCAGCAGCAGCAGAGTCAGTAGCAAGAGCAGTAGCAGCAGCATCATCAGCATCAGTAGCATCAGCAATAGCAGCATCAGTAACAGCAGCATCAGTAGCATCAGCAGTAGTAGCAGGATCAGCAGCATCCTTCAGTAGCATCATCAGCTGCATCAGTAGCAGCATCATCAGCAGCAGCGTCAGTAGCAAGCGCAGTAGCAGCAGCATCAGTAGCAGCAGCATCAGCAGCAGCAGCATCAGCAGCATCATCAGTAGCAGCAGCATCAGCAGCATCAGCATCAGCAGCATCAGTAGCAGCAGCGTCAGCATCAGCAGCATCAGCACCAGCATCAGTAGCAGCAGCATCAGTAGCAGCAGCATCAGTAGCAGCAGCATCAGCAGCATCAGTAGCAGCAGCATCAGAAACAGCATCAGTAGCATCAGCATCAGCAGCATCAGTAGCAGCAGTATCAGTACCAGCATCAGTAGCAGCATCAGCAGCATCAGCAGCAGCATCAGCAGCAGCATCAGCAGCAGCACCAGCATCAGCAGCCTCAGCAACATCAACATCAGCAGCATCATCAGCAGCATCAGCAGCATCATCATCAGCAGCAGCAGCATCATCAGCAGCATCAGCAACATCAGCAGCATCATCAGCAGCAACATCAGCAGCATCATCAGCAGCAGCAACATCAGTAGCATCAGCATCAGTAGCAGCATCATCATCAGTAGCAGCATCATCAACAGCATCAGCAGCAGCATCATCAGCATCAACATCAGCAGCATCATCATCATCAGCAGCACCAGCCGTGCGTCACGTGGCGGCAGCGGGCGCCGTTTTCACCAACGGCGCTCGCTTGAAAAGGAGCGCAATTATGCAAATGAGAAATATAATTGCGCTTTGATTAGGGGGTCGTTACGAAAACGCGCGCGCGAAATTTCATCACGGGCGCGTTCATTAGAACGGCCGTGTCTGGAGTTCCTTAAGGAGCGGTGGCGCAGCGGTTAGCGCACCCCCACGGCACCACCTCGATTGTGGCTGATGTTGCGTCGCGAAAGCCTGCCACGTGTTCAACTTTACGGGGCGGGGTGGGGGGGATCTTTGTCTTTGTGTCTCTGCGCATAGGTCGACTCAGCCTCAAATGAGTACCTGGTGCGAGGTGTAAACACATGGCGTGGTGTTGGCCACCCACCCCCTCGTGTGCCGTGCCGGCCTTCATAGGTGCTGCTACTCGCTAACAGCACTTGCCCCTACAGTCTGTTAAGGCTACACTGGGGATCTTTGTATTTTTTGTAGATGCTTGGGAGCGGTGGCGCAGTGGTTAACGCGCTGCGCTAAGAAACCCGGCGACCATCCGAGTTCGATTCCCACTCACGGCCACCAACAGCAGTGGTGATTATCTGGACCGGGTCCTGGGCCTCTCCTAGGTCGACCCAGCCTCAAATGTGTAACCTTGCGTGGTGTGTAGTAAACATCGCCACTAGGGAGACAAAGGCCGCCGGGCGTGGTGTTGGCCACTCACCCCCTCGTGTGCCGTGCCGGCCTTCATAGGTGCTCGCTAACAGCACTTGCCTCTACAGACTGTTAGAGGCTATACCGGGGAATCTTTGTCTTTGTGTGTGACAGGGCCCGCCATACATTTTGAGAACATTTGGGGGGGGGGGGGTGATGTTGGTGGTGGAGGTGGTGGTGGAGGTGGTGGTGGAGGTGGGGAGTGGTGGAGGTAGTGGTGGAGGTGGTGGTGGAGTTGGTGGTGGTGGTGGAGGTGGTGGTGGAGGTGGTGGTGATGGTGGAGGTGGTGGTGGTAGTGGTGGGGAGTGGTGGGGGGTGGTGTTGGTGGTGGAGGTGGTGGTGGTGATGTTGGTGATGGTGGTGGAGGTGGTGGTGGAGGTGGTGGTGGAGGTGGTGGTGGTGGTGGGGAGTGGTGGAGGTGGAGGTAGTGGTGGAGGTGGTGGTGGAGTTGGTGGTGGTGGTGATGGTGATGGTGGTGATGGTGATGGTGGAGGTAGTGGTGGAGGTGTTGGTGGAGTTGGTGGTGATGGTGATGGTAACGGTGATGGGCGGTGTTTTCACTTTTTGTGTTTTGTCTGGGAGAGAAAGAGGGAGGGGGGGGGGAGATGGGGGGGGTATGGTTAGGGGGGGGAGATGGGGGGGGTATGGTGGTGGTGGGGGGGGCGCACTCGAGGCCATCAGTGGAACAAACGTGCGCTGAGATGATTGAGATGAATGTCTCCGCTGCTATAAAATCTCCGCGTGACGAGCCTCCCTCCTGCTGCGCCATCAGTCGCGATCGGCCCGTGGCTTCTGAACGAAATCCACCACTACCACCTCGACGGCTTCTTTCTTTTCCTGCCAGGAAGGGGATATTTTAGCCTCACTTATACGCGCTTTCTGTCGATCTGTTGTTCACCTTTCATGTACTCTGCACGACGCTTGCGTTTGTTGTGTGCGACGTTTTGACCACGTGCCCCCTTAACTGGATCATCATCGGTGGGTTTAAAACAAACAAACTAACAAAAAAGATAGTGATAGGTTTTTAGCCTTTCAACTGGTACAAAATCTGACACCTTTATACAAGGCATCATGTTTGCAATAACCACAACACAAGCAGTCAAAATGCAAACAAAAAGAAACAACTCTGATGATGGTAATGATATGCACTGTCCTTGAAGTTGATTGGTCCACACCCGAGACAGCTTTTCTTAGAGCCTAGTCTCACATGGTGGTGGACGAGATGACGCCAAAAGGCGTACAACTCAAAGACAGCTGCACTATCAGAGTATTGAGAGCTCGGGGTAATCATTTACACTATAAGACCTCCTTTACCAGTGGCAAAATATAGTGATAGGTTTTTACCCTTTCAACTGGTACAAAAAGCTGACACCTTTATACAAGGCATCATGTTTGCAATAACCACAACACAAGTAGTCAAAATGCAAACATAAAGAAACAACTCTGATGATGATAATGATATGCACTGTCCTTGAAGTTGATTGGTCCACACCCGAGACAGCTTTTCTTAGAGCCTAGTCTCACATGGTGTTGGACCAGATGACGCCAAAAGGCGTACAACTCAAAAACAGTGCACTATCAGAGTATTGAGAGCTCGGGGTAATCATTTACACTATGACATGATGCCTTATATAAAGGTGTCAGTTTTTGTACCAGTTGAAAGGGTAAACACCTATCACTATATTTTGCCACTGGTAAAGGAGGTCTCATAAACAAAAAAGATCTCAAATGCCCATCGGAGGTCCTCCTGCGGTACAAATGAAATCTTCTGATTCTGCTCCCTTCGTCATTGTATCAAACCGTACACGATGGTCATAATTGGGACGACGACCCAAACAAATTGAAAACAATCATCATCACATCGCGTGGCAGGAGAAGGCGTGCGCACAGCCAGGGTCGCGACCCACGGAATGAATCCGCCTCTCCCTGGCTCGATCGAGTTGCAGCCGTGGCAGTAGCAGCAGCGGCAGCGGCAGCAGCAGCGGCAGCAGCAGCGGCAGCAGCAGCGGCAGTAGCAGCAGCGGCAGTAGCAGCAGCATCATCCGTAGAACGTTCATCGCCCCGGGAATTTGTCGCCCACACGGAATGGATTCGTTTCGGAGTGAAGGGCCTCCCCGGGAGGTTCGGTTTCAGGCGCTGCCGCCACCACCACCGCGGCCACCACCACAACCACCACTACTACCACCTCCGGCACCACCACGGCCACCTCCACCAGGACCACCACCACCGGCACCACCTCCACCACCACCACCTCCACCACCACCACCACGACCACCACCACCACGACCACCACCATGGGCACCACCTCCACCACCAACATGGCTCACACAGAGACCCATAGACTCACACAGAGACCCCACAGACTCACACAGAGACCCATAGACTAACACAGAAACCTCACAGACTCACACAGAGACCCATAGACTCGTACAGAGACCCATATACTCGCAAAGAAACCCCAAAAGACTCACACAGAGACCCGTAGACTCACGCAGAGACCCATAGACTCGCACAGAGACCCAAAGACTCACACAGAGACCCATAGACTCAAACAGAGACCCATAGACTCGCACAGAGACCCATAGACTCACACAGAGACCCATAGACTCACACAGAGACCCCACAGACTCACACAGAGATCCATAGACTCACATAGAGACCCATATACTCACACAGAGACCCATAGACTCACACAGAGACCCCACAGACTCACACAGAGACCCATAGACTCACATAGAGACCCATAGACTCACACAGAGACCTCACAGACTCACACAGAGACCCATAGACTCAATCAGAGACCCATAGACTCACGCAGAGACCCCATAGACTCACACAGAGACCCGTAGACTCACGCAGAGACCCATAGACTAACACAGAAACCTCACAGACTCACACAGAGACCCATAGACTCGTACAGAGAACCCATATACTCGCAAAGAAACCCCAAAAAACTCACACAGAGACCCGTAGACTCACGCAGAGACCCATAGACTCGCACAGAGACCCAAAGACTCACACAGAGACCCATAGACTCACACAGAGACCCATAGACTCGCACAGAGACCCATAGACTCACACAGAGACCCATAGACTCACACAGAGACCCCACAGACTCACACAGAGATCCATAGACTCACAGAGACCCATAAACTCACACAGAGACACATAAACTCACACAGAGACCCATAGACTCACACAGAGACCCATAGACTCACACAGAGACCCATATACTCACACAGAGACCTATAGACTCACACAGAGACACATAGACTCACACAGAGACCCACAGACTCACACAGAGACCCACAGACTCACACAGAGACTCATAGACTCACACAGAGACCCACAGACTCACACATAGACTCATAGACTCACACAGAGACCCACAGACTCACACATAGACTCATAGACTCACACAGAGACCCATATACTCACACAGAGACCTATAGACTCACACAGAGACACATAGACTCACACAGATATCCCGCAGACTCACACAGAGACCTCACAGACTCACACAGAGTCCCATAGACTCACGCAGCGACACCACAGACTCACTCAGAGACCCATAGACTCGTACAGAGCCCCATAGACTCGCAAAGAAACCCCAAAAGACTCGCACAGAGACCCATAGACTCGCACAGAGACCCATAGACTCACACAGAGACCCATAGACTCACGCAGAGACATATAGACTTACACAAAGACCCATAGACTCGCACAGAGACCCATAGACTCACACAGAGACCCATAGGCTCGCACAGAGACCCATAGACTCACACAGAGACCCATAGACTCACACAAAGACCCCACAGCCTCCCACTGAGCTCTGCACGCAGGAGGTATCACCCTGCCTCTGCGTTCGTCTGGTTCAACAACGAGCACCTCGATGTGCGAGTGTAGAGTTGAATCTCTACACCAGGGGTCGGGAACCTTTTTGACTGGGAGAGCCATGAAAGCCAAATATTTCTAAATATATTTCATTGTGAGCCATATAGTATTTTTAACGTATAATAAATTAAATACGTCTTACTTTTAATGCGACTTCTGGTCACGGGACCCGAGAAATGTTATCTTCAAAACTAATTTCTGTTTACTTTAAAATTACACAGTATTATTAAGCAATATCACAAGTATTTTAAAATCAGTTCCAAACTGATTTTTTTATCATTTTTTTTTATTTTTTTTCAACTCAAAATTGTCTGGGAGCCATATGCCGTCACTGGAAGAGCCATATATGGTTCGCGAGCCATAGGTTCCCGACCGCTGCTCTACACTTACACATCAGCCTGCTCCTTCTCCTCCTCCTCCTACTCCTACTCAGACACCCTCCTCCCACGTCCAGAAACAGCAAGAGCAAAAATAAAATAAAAAAATATATATAAACGGGACAATTCAAGGCGACAAAGCCGCAGTATTACCTCGAACGGAGGTCTCTGACCCCCGTGCTAACCGTTGGGTCATTCCACTGAGCAAGATATCAATGGGGGTGGTGGGTAGGGGGGGGGGGGTAGGGGGGGGGGTAGTGATCTTATGTGTCTCTCTAGGCTTTGCGATGGGCTTGGCGTGACTGTGACACAAATAGGCTGCGACCTGGCCCGCGACGCCGGCCAATCCATCCTGGGCAGGGCTCCAAGCGGCCGAGCGCCGGCGCGACGATCTCGACTCGTTCGCCAGCAGCTGCCCGCGGGGGGGGGGGGGTCCCAAGCAAGCAGCCATCGTTGTACAGCCATCGCGTTGCCAAGGGGAGCCGTCAAATGGTGCCAATACTTTTCGATTTAAAGCGTTCGTGACTGCAGGGATTCAGCTTCTTGGTTCTTTCGGTAAAGTCGCGTGGAAGGGAAATAATAAAATAATAAAAATAAAACTTAATAAAATACAAGTCTCACGACGTTTCGGTCACAAGACAAGCAGCCGTCCTCAGGTCTGTCGGAAAGACGCTGTCTTTCCGACAGACCTGTTCTTCACCTGAGGACGGCTGCTTGCGTTGTGGCCGAAACGTTGTGAGAATTTTATTTTATTATGTTATATTTTTATTATTTTATTATTTCCCTTCTACGTGACTTTACCGAAAGAACCAAGAAGATGAATTTGATTTCATTATGTTTTATTTTTATTATTTTATTATTTCCCTTCTACGTGACTTTACCGAAAGAACCAAGAAGATGGTGCCAATACCTTGTTGCAATGTAAAGCAAGCAAGTTACACAGAGGGGGGGAGGGTTGTTCGTGATACCAATACCTACATTGTCAGTCCAGCGTGTTGCGTAGTTAGGTTAGCTGTCAATGATAGCAATGCATGCATTGTCCAGCCAGCATGTTACATATGAAGCTGCCCATAGTACAATACTTACATCATAAAGCCAGCATGTTACATATAAAGCTGCCCATAGTACAATACTTACATCATAACGCCAGCATGTTACATATGAAGCTGCCCATAGTACAATACTTACATCATAAAGCCAGCATGTTACATATGAAGCTGCCCATAGTACAATACTTACATCATAAAGCCAGCATGTTACATATGAAGCTGCCCATAGTACAATACTTACATCATAAAGCCAGCATGTTACATATGAAGCTGTCCATAGTACAATACTTACATCGTAAAGCCAGAATGTTATACATGAAGCTGTCCATAGTACAATACTTACATCGTAAACCCAGCATGTTACATATGAAGCTGCCCATAGTACAATACTTACATCATAAAGCCAGCATGTTACATATGAAGCTGTCCATAGTAGAATACTTACATCGTAAAGCCAGAATGTTATACATGAAGCTGTCCATAGTACAATACTTACATCGTAAACCCAGCATGTTATACATGAAGCTGCCCATAGTACAATTCTTCCATTTTAAAGCCAGCATGGTACATATGGAGCTGTCCATGGTACCAATTTAAGGAATGTAATGCCCAGCATCTTACATAGAAAGCTATCCATGGAACCAATCTCTATATTGTAAATGTATCGTGTTAGATGTAGAGCTGTCCATGGTACCAATGCATTCAATGTAAGACCACAGCGTGTTACATATGAGGCTATGCATGGTACCAATGCCTTGTGACCAACCCCACGGTTTAAGTCAAAGCAAAATAGTAGATTTGGTCCGCTCGCTGCTATGATTAAAATCCATCCGTGCGGCGCTGCTGTGAAAGCGTTGTCACCACCCTCCCCCCCCCCCTCCTTCGTATGAGCGCATTGCGTATTGTCGCTGTGTGTGCTCAAGCGCGCTTTCCTCATCCCCCACGTGCGCGTTGATGAAGTCATTTGGCCGAAAACATTCCCACTGTCGCCCTGCGGGGCACTTCCATTCGAGGATTTCCTGGGAAAATAATTGCCCTTTATTATGATTATGATTATCAGCAGCACTACCATTATAAAGCAACAAAACAAATAGGCACTGCGTTGTTTGTAATCAGCAGCAGCAGCAGCATGAGCAACTACATCTCAAAGCACTCCGGAGATTTTGCTCTGCGTCTGCCTTTAGTGATAAATATCCTGCGTGGGAATTAATTAAAATTAGTTTTTTTTTTTTTCTAAATTACATATTTATTTGCGTGTTTGTTTTTGTTTGTTGTTGTTGTTGTTGTTATTAATTCAGCAGCCTAATTAGTAACGCGCCGCACGGTTCGTGGGGGAGACAACCTGAACCGGGTACGAAAAACGTTTTCCCGAGCTCTGCGATCCTATATGCATGCGGGAGAAAAGCCCCGAGAGCCACGGAGAAAACCCCCCACCCCCCACGCGTGTCTAGGCGAGTAAGGCCCCATCTCCAACAATTTCCCAAGCTCTGCGGTCCTATATTGGGATGCTTGGTTAACTCCATTGACGAGTTTTTTTTTTCTTTTCTTTCTTTCTATGCACGGAACTCAATTCCACAAAGGGGGGTTAGGTACAGTAAGCCCCCCCCCCCCCCCCCCAGAAAAAATATAGAAGCATCCTTTGCGTAACCTCGAGTTGAAGAAGGCTGTCTGCGCATAAATATTAATTCTAAATATAATCATACATGTATATGTTATAAATGATAAATACAGGGTGCTTAAACAAATGTTTAACACGCTATCGTGCTCTTTGGTTCTTTCGATAAAGTCACGTAGGTAGAACAATTAAACTAAATAAAAATAATATATCACGAAGTTCAGATCGCAACACGAGCGGTCGTCCTCGGGCGGCGAAACATAATCCAGCAGAGGAACTGCTACCGACGTGACTTTACCGAAAGAACCACAGAGTATGGATTCGTGCAGTCGCGAAAGCTTCAAATCGAGATTGAGACGATCGTTTTGAATGGAAAAAGAACGGAAAATAGCTCTGTGACATGATAACACGCTGTGGCATTACATTGAAAACATTGGTACCATGGACAGCTCCAATGTAACATCCCGTGGCATTACATTGAATGCATTGGTACCATGGACAGCTCCAATGTAACATCGCGTGCCATTACATTGAATGCATTGGTACCATGAACAGCTCCAATGTAACATCCCGTGGCATTACATTGAAGGCATTGGTACCATAGACAGCTCCAATGTAACATCCCGTGCCATTACACTGAAAACATTGGTACCATGGACAGCTCCAATGTAACATCCCGTGGCATTACATTGAAGGCATTGGTACCATGGACAGCTCCAATGTAACATCCCGTGGCATTACACTGAAAACATTGGTACCATGGACAGCTCCAATGTAACATCCAGTGGCATTACATTGAAGGCATTGGTACCATAGACAGCTCCAATGTAACATCTCGTGGCATTGCATTGAATGCATTGGTACCATGCACAGCTCCAATGTAACATCCCGTGACATTACATTGAAGGCCTTGGTGCCATGCACAGCTCCAATGTAACATCCCGTGGCATTACATTGAAGGCATTGGTGCCATGCACAGCTCCAATGTAACATCCCGTGGCATTACATTGAAGGCATTGGTACCATGGACAGCTCCAATGTAACATCCCGTGCCATTACATTGAAGGCATTGATACCATGGACAGCTCCAATGTAACATCCCGTGGCATTACATTCAAGGCATTAGTACGATGAACAGCTCCAATGTAACAGCCCGTGGCATTACATTGAAGCATTGGTACCATACACAGCTCCAATGCAACATCCCGTGGCATTACATTGAAGGCATTGGTACCATGGACAGCTCCAATGTAACAGCCCGTGCCATTACATTGAAGGCATTGGTACCATGCACAGCTCCAATGTAACATCCCGTGCCATTACATTGAAGGCATTGGTACCATGCACAGCTCCAATGTAACAGCCCGTGGCATTACATTGAAGCATTGGTACCATAGACAGCTCCAATGTAACGTCCCGTGGCATTACATTGAAGGCATTGGTACCATAGACAGCTCCAATGTAACATCCCGTGCCATTACATTGAAAACATTGGTACCATAGACAGCTCCAATGTAACAGCCCGTGGCATTACATTGAATGCATTGGTACCATGGACAGCTCCAATGTAACATCCCGTGGCATTACACTGAAAACATTGGTACCATGCACAGCTCCAATGTAACATCCCGTGCCATTACATTGAAGGCATTGGTACCATGGACAGCTCCAATGTAACATCCCGTGACATTACATTGAATGACATTGGTACCATGGACAGCTCCAATGTAACATCCCGTGGCATTACATTGAGGGCATTGGTACCATGGACAGCTCCAATGTAACATCCCGTGACATTACATTGAATGACATTGGTACCATGGACAGCTCCAATGTAACATCCCGTGACATTACATTGAAGGCATTGGTACCATGCACAGCTCCAATGTAACATCCCGTGCCGTTACATTGAAGGCATTGGTACCATGAACAGCTCCATATGTAACATCCCGTGGCATTACATTGAAGGCATTGGTACCATGCACAGCTCCAATGTAACATCCCGTGGCATTACATTGAAGGCATTGGTACCATGCACAGCTCCAATGTAACATCCCGTGGCATTACATTGAAGGCATTGGTACCATATACAGCTCCAATGTAACATCCCTGGGCATTACATTGAAGGCATTGGTACCATATACAGCTCCAATGTAACATCCCGTGGCATTACATTGAAGGCATTGGTACCATGAACAGCTCCAATGTAACAAACCCGTGGCATTACATTGAAGGCATTAGTACCATGCACAGCTCCAATGTAACATCCCGTGCCATTACATTGAAGGCATTGGTACCATGGAAAGCTCCAATGTAACATCCCGTGGCATTACATTGAATGACATTGGTACCATGGACAGCTCCAATGTAACATCCCGTGGCATTACATTGAAGGCATCGGTACCGTTGTAGAGAAGTTCCCACGGACGCACTCGGAGACGACAGGTAAGTTATGGGCTTTCGCCAGGGTTTGTTAAAGCTTATCAATATTACACAGCAGGGTACACAACTCCCAGGAGCTAGGGGGGTCCTACTCTGAGTTCGGGTCCCTGCCGACTAGCTCCGGTCTCTCTCTCTCTCTCGTGTCGGATCGTGGGACTCTGCCGACTCCACCGAGCGGAGAGAGAAGCACCTCTACGGCTACCACCGGCTTCTCCCCAGACTCCATATTCGATCCCTCTCTCTACCCACTGGTTTCCTCTTCACCATGCTTACTCTACCCGTTCCCACGGTGACCCCGCTTACGTCACGGGGTCTCCCTTAAGTCCCCTTGGAGACGTGACGTCATCGCACTGATCGGCACACCTGACGTCACGTCCCCATTTTACTCCTCTACACCATGGTAACAAATGTGTGTTCATAGCTTCGACAAGTCAAAGAGGCTCCTATTTGTTGGCCATCGTTGTCAACGGGTGCCCTGGAATTTTCTCCAGGTGGTCGCGGGGTTGTTACAACATTCTCAGAAAGTGTGAAAGCATTTTTTTAGGCACTCTGTATAAATGATGAATCTAAATTATAAAGAAAATTTTGGAATGTCAATTATAATCCACAATAATTGGAGTGTTTGTTGTTGTTGTTGTAGGTTAGATCGTGTAAATATGAACGTGCCGTCAAACCCACCACACCCGCCACCAGCATCGTAACCCTTGCAGGCTTCACTCTCCAACGCGCAACCGGTGAGTGCTGTGACTGAGTTGTACCTGCGGTAGCAGTTACATTGGGGAAACGTAACGACATGTCTCGGACCGTGTCCGCAAACACAAGGCAGATCTGAAACACGGCAGAACTAATACCTCTGCCGTGGCTGACCATTGCTATAACGCTGTGGGCTCGCATGATATTGTTTTTTTCCGAGACCAGGGTACTCTGCAAACCTTCGGGCTACTATCAAAGGTTTGTTCATGAAGCCATCCAGATATATAAACACAGACAAAACTTCAACCGAGAAGATGGATACAAGTTGAGCAATCATTGGAAGGATGTTATCTTTTCTTGGATTTTCTGTTTGCACTCAGTCGCATATTCACTTTAAGATGTTTTTTGTTCATGTTTTTTTATCCTTTATATTAAGTTCGTTTGCTTGCTTGCGTGCTTGCTTGCTTGCATGCTTGCTTGCTTACGACCGTGCAAATCTTTCGGTCGTTTTTTAACCCACTTCCCGTGATCCAATCGAGCTGACATTTTGCACACAGACTCGTTGTGCGAGACAATTATTGTTCGTGAAATTTTTTTTCCAAAATTTTACACTTTTTAGGAAAAAAAAAATTTCATATTTAATTTAAAATACCAATGTGATAAAAATGAAACTCTTACTCAAGAAAAACATAAATGAATAATAAAATAAAACCGATGCCACGCATATAAAGGATTTATAGTGAAAAACTTTGTTTTTACGGGTTACCTTTTCTTGCTGTGGTCGTCCCACCTGATGAAGTTCGCTTGTGTTTGCGATCGAAACGTCGTGATTTGTTTAATTTTATTTTATTTCTACCCACGTGACTTTTACCGAAGGAGCCAAAGACGATGACCACGTCCTGTTTCACGTGACACCAACCCCCTCGCTGATTGGGGGCTGTGTCGGGTGGGTGGTGGCGGGTTTCTCGGCACACAATGTATATTTACGCAATATGATACAACACAAACATCCGTTATGGATAATATTTGGTCGCGAAACGCTACCACGTGTTTAACTGATACATTAGAATGTCCTGAGGTCTAACGGCCCAGACGGCTTTCAGAGATTCCTGCAAATGTCAAGGACCAGTGCAGATGTGCCCAACCTGTAATACCCCAACCAAGAATGAACATTAGGAATTGGTTTAAACGCTACCTTATTTTGCTGCTGCTGTTGTTGTTGTTGCTAAGATGCTACCGTAGTTATCTCGTCGCTCCTTGTTTTTGCAGCTCTATTCCAGAGCCCCCAAAATAGGCAACAACATTTTGTTTGAATCGGCTCGCAACAAACGGCGCTGTTCAACCTGCAACAGGTCTGAGAGTGGAACGCGTTGCTCGGATCGAGGGGAGGTTTTTATGTTTGTTTTTTTTCGCGCTCAAAGAAGCTCCAGAAAAGAGACCGTCGGGAGGGAGAATGTTGTATCCTGCGGAGAGGCGGGACGTGGTTTCGTGTCCGATTCGTGTGTCTGCGTGCGTGCGAGTGTGAGTGGGAGCGGTGGTGCAGCGGTTAGCGCTACGCTGCGCTACGAACCCGGCGACCCGGGTTCGATTCCCGCTCACGGTCAACGCCCACTGACGATAATCTGCACCGGTCCTGGGTCGACTCAGCCTCAAATGAGTACCTGGTGTGCTGTAGTAAACATCGCCACTGGGGAGACAAAGGCGGTCGGGCGTGGTGCTGGCCACCCACCCCCCTCGTGTACCGTTCCGGCCTTCGTAGGTGCTCGCTAACAGCACTTGCCCCTACAGTCTGTTGAGGCTACACGGGGGATCTTTGTCTTTGTTCACCACGAGCCGTGGGCACGGCTCCCCTTGAGCTACTTGGGGGAGGAGGAAGGAGGTGGGTGGGTTCGGGGGGGTCACCTCGGCCTCTTTTGCTTTGGTTTTGATTCCGCCCGGACGAGCCGATGCTGAGCTCTTGGCTCGTCTTGGTCTGTCCTCACTCGGGAGGACTTCGGAGATAAAACAGAAAGGAGGAGGGGGAGAAGGGGGGGAAGGGGGGAGGGGGGAGGGGGGAGGGAGGAGGGGGGGGGAAAGAAAGTAGGGAAAAAAATCCCCAATCATTCCGCTGCCCGGGAACTCATTTGTGGGATCGCATTGAAATGAGAGATTAAAAATTAAAAATCAAATTATGCGACGGCAGAGATGCGCTTCTTTCTCGGTTTAAAGAAAAAAAAAATGTATTTTAATGTCCCGTCCTGTGATGCTGCTGCTGTTGCTGCTGCTTCTGCTGCTGCTACTACTGCTACTTGTACTGCTGCTACTACTACTGCTGCTACTAGTACTGCTGCTGCTATTGCTGCTGCTACTACTGCTGCTACTACTGCTACTTGTACTGCTGCTACTTCTGCTGCTGATGCTACTGCTGCTGCTACTACTGCTGCTGCTACTGCTGCTATTGCTGCTGCTACTGCTACTACTGCTGCTGCTACTGCTGCTATTGCTGCTGCTACTGCTGCTACTACTACTGTTGCTGCTACTACTGCTGCTGCTGCGACTACTGCTGCTACTGCTGCTGCTACTGCTGCTGCTGCTGCTATTACTGCTGCTGCTACTGCTGCTATTACTACTGCTACTACTGCTGCTGCTACTACTGTAACTGCTACTGCTACTTGTACTGCTGCTACTACTACTACTACTGCTGCTGCTACTGCTGCTATTACTACTGCTACTACTGCTGCTGCTACTATTACTGCTGCTGCTACTGCTGCTGCTACTACTACTGTTGCTGCTACTACTGCTGCTGCTGCTGCTACTGCTGCTGCTACAACTGCTGCTGCTACTGCTGTTACTGTTGCTGCTACTGCTGCTACTACTACTGCTGCTACTACTGCTACTGTTACTACTGCTGCTGCTACTGCTGCTATTACTACTGCTACTATTGCTGCTGCTACTACTGCTGCTGCTACTGCTGTTACTGTTGTTGCTACTGCTGCTACTACTACTGCTGCTACTACTGCTGCTGTTACTACTGCTTCTGCTACTGATATTACTGCTATTACTATTACTACTGCTGCTACTGCTGCTGCTACTGCTACTACTGCTGCTATTGCTGCTGCTACTACTGCTGCTACTCTTGCTACTTCTGCTGCTGCTGCTACTACTGCTGTTGCTACTACTGCTGCTGCTACTACTGCTGCTGCTACTGCTGCTATTACTACTGCTACTACTGCTGCTGTTACTACTGCTGCTGCTACTGCTGCTACTACTACTGCTGCTGATACTGTTGCTGCTACTGATATTACTGCTATTACTACTACTGCTGCTGCTACTGCTACTACTGCTGCTACTGCTGCTGCTACTACTGCTGCTGTTACTGCTGCTGCTGCTGCTACTGCTGCTATTACTGTTACTGCTACTACTTTTAATCGTTTAATATGTTATAGTTTCGGTGCTGTTCGGCCACCAGTCCGCTAAGTCTACATGGGGGAGAGAGATCTCTGTATCATCCCCCTGCCCGCCCCGACCCTTCACCCCACCCCCCCGTCACACCTATAGGGGTGGTGGATTAGAGCCAGGAATTATTTCTCTTCTCCGTGTTCCGTGTCTCCGGGTCAGATGGCCTCCATCGCTCGCACGAAGGCCCTTTTAGCCCCATTCCCCAAGCCCTCCCCCGGGCTAATGCCTGCCGCTCTGACTTGCCGGTGTGTGTGTGTGTGTGCCTGTGTGTGCGTGCCTGTGTGTGTGTCTGTGTGTGTGTGTCTGTGTGTGTGGTTGTGTGTGTGCCTGTGCGTGTGTCTGTGTGTGCCTGTGTGTGTGCCTGTGTGTCTGTGTGTGCCTGTGTGTGTGTGTATGTGTCTGTGTGTGTGTGTCTGTGTGTGTGTGTCTGTGTGTGTGTGTCTGTGTGCCTGTGTGTGTGTGTCTGTGTGTGTGTCTGTGCCTGTGTGTGTATGTGTGTGTGTCTGTGTGTGTGTGCACGTGTATGTGTGTGTGCCTGTGTGTGTCTGTGTGTGTGTCTGTGTGTGTGTGCCAGCGGGCGTTCGACACTTCTCGTGGCCTCAAGGTGCACATGGCCTGGCACAAGCGTCGTGGTGACGTCACGGCCACTTAGTGGCGAATGGCGGTTGTGGTTGTGTCTGTGTGTGTGTCTGTGTGCCTATGTGTGTGTGTAAGCCTGTGTGCCTGTGTGTCTGTGTGTGTATCTGTGTGTGGGGAGCGGTGGTGTAACGGTCAGCGCGCTGCGCTATGAACCCAGCGACCCAGGTGGTGGGGAAGGTGGTGGGGAAGGTGGTGGGATGGGGGGTGGGGTAGGTGGGGGTGGGGTACGTGGTGGGTGGGGTAGGTGGGGGGTGGGGTAGGTGGTGGGGTGGGGTAGTTGGGGTACGTGGTGGGTGGGGTAGGTGGGGGGGGGTAGATGGTGGGGGGGTATTTACTGATTCGCCATCATCACAGCGAAGAGGAGTTACGGGGGTGGCAGCCCCAACGTGACACTTTATTTTAAATTCCCGGCTCAGCGACAAAACGGGTTGGCTGCTGTGCCAGGCTAGGTGCAGGAGGAGGTCACGGGACAGACTCAGGTGATGCCATGGGTTGTACTGCTGCTGTGCCAGGCTAGGTGCAGGAGGAGGTCACGGGACAGACTCAGGTGATGCCATGGGTTGTACTGCTGCTGTGCCAGGCTAGGTGCAGGAGGAGGTCACGGGACAGACTCAGGTGATGCCATGGGTTGTACTGCTGCTGTGCCAGGCTAGGTGCAGGAGGAGGTCACGGGACAGACTCAGGTGATGCCATGGGTTGTACTGCTGCTGTGCCAGGCTAGGTGCAGGAGGAGGTCACGGGACAGACTCAGGTGATGCCATGGGTTGTACTGCTGTGCCAGGCTAGGTGCAGGAGGAGGTCACAGGACAGACCCAGGTGGTGCCATGCTGTGCCAGGCTCGGTGCAGAAGGAGGAGGTCACGGGGCAGACCAGGTGGGTGCCATGCGTTGTACTGCTGTGCCTGGCTAGGTGCAGTAGGAGGTCACGGGACAGGCCCAGCAGGTGCCATGGGTTAACGGCTGCTGTGCCAGGCTAGGTGCAGTAAGAGGTCACGGGACAGACCCAGCAGGTGCGATGGGTTGACTGCTGTGCCAGGCAACCAACAACAACAACAACAACCTGTACCACCACCACCGCAAACCAAACACAGCCTCAAATGAATAACTGATGTGGTGTGTAAATTTCGCCGCTGGGGAGAGACAAAAGCGGCCGGGCGCGGTGCTGCATAACCCACCCCACCATCTCGTGCCTGAATCGGCGCTGCTGCTACCGGCTAACAAGCACTTGCCCGAACAAGGCAGCGTAGGCTACACGGGGGATCTTTGTCTTTGTTGCTGTTGTTGTCGCTGCAGCAGCGAGACGGAGGGATGAGCAGCGAGGAAACCCAGGCAATGGAAATCGGCGTGGCAATTTTTTTTACTTAAGTTAATGTTTCATATTGATATATTTTTTAAAAAACGATATTTACACTTTCATTTTGATGTTAAGAGGTGTGAGGCCCCTTCTGAGCTGCCGTGTAGTTCTGACCCTAGGTCATCAACGAAGTCGTGGACATTAACAGCAGTGGGCAAAATAACTTGTAAAAAATTAACCCGTAAAAACAAAGTTTTTCACTATAAATCCTTTATATGCGTGGCGGCTAGAGTCCTCTCGTCCTCTGGCTTGAGATGGCTGCCATCTATGGGTCAGATGATTGCCTGCCACCATTAAGCAATTGGTAATTAAATATAAAAAACATTCCTAACAAGTGTAAAGTTATGGGAAAAAAATTTCACGAAAATAAATTGTCACGCACAACGAGTCTGTGTACAAAATGTCAGCTCGATTGGATCACGGGAAGTGGGTTAAAAAACGACCGAAATATTTGCACGGTCGTAAGCGCGCAAGCAAGCAAGCAAGTGAACTTAATATAAAGGATTTAAAAATACGCACGTGACGTAGATTGTTGATGTGGAAGAGGAGAAAACCCCAGAGGAAAATCCACGCGACCACGGTGAGAGAGAGAGAGACACACAAACTACAAATATGCAACAGGCGTCAGTCAGGTTCTGGATTGAACCCATGACCTCCTGTACACCAGGCGAGGTAGCCAACATCTCCTAGCCACCGTGATGATGATGATGAGAGAGAGAGAGAGACACGCAAACTCCAAATTTACAGCAACAGGCGTCAGGTTCGGGATCGAACCCACGACCTCCTGTACACCAGGCGAGGTAGTTAACATCTCATAGCCACCGTGATAATGATGAGAGAGACACACACAAACTCAAAATGTACAACAGGCGTCAGGTTCGGGATCGAACCCACGACCTCCTGTACACCAGGCGAGGTAGTTAACATCTCCTAGCCACCGTGATGATGATGATGAGAGAGAGAGACACGCAAACTCCAAATATACAGCAGCAGCAGGTGCCATCAGGGTCAGGATCGAACCCACGACCTCCTGTACACCAGGCGAGGTAGTTAACATCTCCTAGCCACCGTGATGATGATGAGAGAGAGAGAGAGACACGCAAACTCCAAATTTACAGCAACAGGCGTCAGGGTCGGGATCGAACCCACGACCTCCTGTACACCAGGCGAAGTAGCCAACATCTCCTAGCCACCGTGGCACCCCACACACTCACACGTGGGAGGGGAAGGTCGTGGGGGGGGGTCCTTCCCTCCCCTCCAACCCGGTAACGAGCGACAACTCCGTGAGCGATGGTAGGCGGCTCCATCTCTCACCTGGAGGTGCCCTTGATTGGGACCGACACCCACTCTCCCCCCCCCCCCCCCCCCCCCAAACGCTCCCACGTGCCCTGGACCACCATTAGCGAGCGGCTGGGACCCGCGGATGAAATGAAGCGACGGTGGTCCAGAGGTCTCGGACTGGACACTCGAATCAATCTTCGCTTCCCGTGGAATGCGGCAGCAGCGCTGGAGTTTGGGGACGCGACTGCATCGAGCGCGGCGGTGGCTATGAGATGTTAGCTACCTCGCCTGGTGTACAGGAGGTCGTGGGTTCGATCCCGACCCTGACGACGCCTGCTGCTGTATATTTGGAGTTGCGTGTCTCTCGCTCTCATCATCATCACGGTGGCTAGGAGATGTTAACTACCTCGCCTGGTGTACAGGAGGTCGTGGGTTCAATCGCGAGGCTGACTGACACCTGTTGCATGTTAGGAGTTTGCGTATCTCTCTCTCATCATCATCATCACGGTGGCTATGAGATGTTAGCTACCTCGCCTGGTGTACAGGAGGTCGTGGGTTCGATCCCGACCCTGACGACGCCTGCTGCTGTATATTTGGAGTTGCGTGTCTCTCGCTCTCATCATCATCACGGTGGCTATGAGATGTTAGCTACCTCGCCTGGTGTACAGGAGGTCGTGGGTTCGATCCCGACCCTGACGACGCCTGCTGCTGTATATTTGGAGTTGCGTGTCTCTCGCTCTCATCATCATCACGGTGGCTATGAGATGTTAGCTACCTCGCCTGGTGTACAGGAGGTCGTGGGTTCGATCCCGACCCTGACGACGCCTGCTGCTGTATATTTGGAGTTGCGTGTCTCTCGCTCTCATCATCATCACGGTGGCTAGGAGATGTTAACTACCTCGCCTGGTATACAGGAGGTCGTGGGTTCAATCGCGAGGCTGACTGACACCTGTTGCATGTTAGGAGTTTGCGTATCTCTCTCTCATCATCATCATCACGGTGGCTATGAGATGTTAGCTACCTCGCCTGGTGTACAGGAGGTCGTGGGTTCGATCACGACTCTGACTGACACCTGTTGCATGTTAGGAGTTTGCGTATCTCTCTCTCTCTCTCATCATCACGGTGGCTATGAGATGTTAACTGACCTCGCCTGGTATACAGGACGTTCAGTCTCTCTCTAACCCATATGGGTTCAATCGGAGTTTCTCTCTAACCAATATAGATTCAGTAGGTGTCTCTCTCTCTCTCACCCATATGGGGTTCAGTAGGATTCTCTCCTTCAACGCGTATGGGTTCAGTAATAGTCTCTATATATGTCTCTCTCTCTATATGGGTTCGTTAGGAGCCTCTCCTCTGATCGCGACCTTGATAAATGTACCAGCCGTGTGCTACGGGGGGAGGTGGCACGATGGGGGGGGGGGGTGTGTTGTTTGTTTGGTGATGCGAGACGTGAATTCTCTCCCACACGGAGAAGTGAAGACGGACGCCCCAGCCACCCGTTTGTCCCTCAGTCCTCACATAACCCCCCCCCCCACCACCCCCCACGTCCCTCCCTCCCTCCCATAGACACCGATTACGAGGCTATCTTATTTACTTTAACACGTGGAACGCTTTAAAGCTTTCGTGACTGCAGGGATTCATCTTCCTGGTTCTTTCGGTAAAGTCACGTAGAAGGGAAATAATAAAATAATAAAAATAAAACATAATAAAATTATGTTTTATAATATAAAATAATATAAAAAATAAAAGGGTTCCACGTCTTCTTGGTTCTTTCAGTAAAGTCACGTAGAATGGAAACGATAAAAATAATAAAATAAAACATAATAAAATAATTCTCACGACGTTTCGGGCACAACGCAAGCAGCCGTCAGACAGATCTGGTCTTCTTCACCTGATGACGGCTGCTTGCATTGTGGCCGAAACGTCTTGAGAATTATTTTATCATGTTTTATTTTATTATTTTAATTGTTTCCATTCTACGTGACTTTACCGAAAGAACCAAGAAGACGTGGAACGCTTTCACGACCAATTTCATTCGTAACGCAGGGAGGGGTTTTCTTTTTGCGTGAGATCGCGTTAATGAAGGACGCTTCAAAAAATAAATGTTAACGCTCGCATGGGGCTAACGGTTTTTGATGGAAAAAACATTTTACAGATAAGAATAATAACAAGACCGTAACGCGACCACGAATGTAATGTCGACAGCTTCAACAAGTCAACGAGTCTCCAACTTGTTCGCCAGCGTGCCCTGGAATCATCTCCAGGTGGTCTCCCAGGGCACGGAGGGCAGCGCGTTTCTCGTGTTGGTGTTGTTGTTGTTGCAACATTGTCAGAAAGTGTGTGAACACCCCGTGTATAAATGTCGTGTCGTGAAACCCGACACCACCCGACACGGCCAATTTATCTTCTTGGTTCTTTCGGTAAAGTCACGTAGAAGGGAAGTAATAAAATAATAAAAATAAAACATAATAAAATAATTCTCACGACGTTTCGGCCACAACGCAAGCAGCCGTCCTCAGGTGAAGAATGAAACACCACCAAGCTTGGAGCGTATATTTAAGCTGGTTTGGAGGGGGGAGGTGGGAAGAAGAGCGCCTTGACAAAATAATTTGCGCTCTTCTTCCCACCTCCCCCCCACCAAACCAGCTTAAATATACGCTCCAAGCTTGGTGGTGTTTCATTCTTCACCTGAGGACGGCTGCTTGCGTTGTGGCCGAAACGTCGTGAGAATTATTTTATTATGTTTTATTTTTATTATTTTATTACTTCCCTTCTACGTGACTTTACCGAAAGAACCAAGAAGATGAATCCCTGCAGTCACGAAAGCTTTAAATCGAAATTTTACAGCCAATTTAGTAAGGTTTTTTTTTCGCACACAAACAGAATGTGGCCAATTCGTCACTAATTACTCACGAAACGTCGGACTCGGATTTTGAACGTTGTGGCTTTGCTCTCCAACACAGTGGTGTTGCTGTACTAGTATACTACACTATACACTACACTATGCACTACACTACTATACACTACACTATACACTACACTATACACTACACTATACACTACACTATACACTACACTATACACTACACTATACTATACACTACACTACACTATACACTACACTATACACTACACTATACACTACACTATACACTACACTACTATACACTACACTACTATACACTACACTACTATACACTACACTATACACTACTATACACTACTATACACTACACTATACACTACTATACACTACACCATACACTACACTACTATACACAATACACTACATTATTATACACTGCACTATACACAGCACTATACACTACACCACACACTACACTATTATACACTACTCTACACACTACACTACTATACACTACACACTATACTACTATACACAATACACTACTATACACAATACACTACACTACTATACACTGCACTACACTACTATACACAATACACTACACTACTATACACTACACTATACACTACACTACACACTACACACTACACTACTATACACTACACTACACATTACTATACACTATTATACACTACACTACGATACACTACACTATATACTACACTACTATACACTACACACTAGTGCTGTACTGGTAACGAATTGGCCACGTTCTGTTCACGTGACAACCCTTACTAGTTGGCTGTGTCAGGTGGTGGTGAGTTTAACGACACATTTATATATTGACGCGATCTAACCCAAGAAAAAACCCTCTCTTATTAACTACTACAATGAGCCAAGAATGTCTGTGTGTAACGCTCGTGACATCATTCCACGTCGACCAGCCCCCCTCATTAATAATCATGTACGGGTGACGTCACTCTACATGTAGCACCCCCCCCCCCCCACCAATAATAATAGGGGTAGTGATAGGGGTAGTGATAGGGGTAGTGATAGGGGTAGTGATAGGGGTAGTGATAGTGATAGGGGTAGTGATAGGGGTAGTGATAGTGATATGGGTAGTGGTAGGGGTAGTGATAGTGATAGGGGTAGTGATAGGGGTAGTGATAGTGATAGGGGTAGTGATAGGGGTAGTGATAGGGGTAGTGATAGTGATAGGGGTAGTGATAGGGGTAGTGGTAGTGATAGTGATAGGGGTAGTGATAGAGGTAGAGGTAGTGATAGTGATAGGGGTAGTGATAGTGATAGGGGTAGTAATAGTGATAGGGGTAGTGATAGTGATAGGGGTAGTGATAGGGGTAGTGATAGTGATAGGGGTAGTGATAGGGGTAGTGATAGGGGTAGTGATAGTGATAGGGGTAGTGATAGTGATAGGGGTAGTGATAGGGGTAGTGATATCTCGGCCTCGCTGTGCACTGCGTTGCACCGCTAGTCGAGTAGACAACCATGTGTTCAATAAACCCTCGAAGCCAGGATGACCGTCCAACTCCGATCGTCATTTATTGATTTAACAGGTAAAACTGGTGAGAAAACACAGATACAGCATCTGTTATAATTCGGAAACACCCACACAATGAACACCACAGCATCAGAACATTGTCTCAGATAACAATAGATCCTGGAAGGACCAGGCCCCCACATTACCCCTGAACAACTAGACAAAGGCACAAGCTGATGCGTTGCATACAGACACAGTGTATTCATCCCACTGCACCCCAAATGTACAGCATTACACTTAACACTAAACTGTGGATGAGATACTTCGTCATCACTCTCAGGATCGCAACATAGGCACAAGTCTGACTCGACCTACTAAATCACAAGTAACATCCACAATAAGGAAAGTCACAGGCTTCGTTACTAACTAGGCCTCGTATTTACTACAACAACTTAACGGCACCATAAAGGCATTTACATTGCTATAACGGTCATTCCAACATTACAACAGCATTTCCAATATTAGAGGAATATAAACAACTTACAGATAATGCTTCTTAAGCTCCCACAATGGATAAGTGCGGCTGTGGTCTCACTGAGATGCGATGCGTGCCGCCATCTTGACTTATCTTTGTAATGGCTGAAGCCCGCGTGGTACAGTGGAAATCTGACATCGTCACTTCCTGGTCACGTGACCAACATTAGCATCAAAAAACAGGAACTTCCTGTTAACGTACGCTCCCCATCTGCCGTGAGGCAAGACACTCCCCATCTGGTATCTAGGAGATACCACCATTTATTTCCTATCTCATAAACAAGTGTATAACAACTTCAACAGGTCGACTTATTTGTCCATATCTTTGCGAGAGAGAAGTAGTACTATCTCGACTATGGGCCTGATGAAAGTTCTTGCGACACCTTGCTTCGCAATCATAATCTCGACCTTTCGAACTTTTCCATCGGCACTTGGAATCGACTTGAGGATGCGGCCCATTGGCCACTCATTCCGTTTGGCTTGGTTGTCCTTCAGTAGGACGAGGTCGCCTTCTTGGATGTCTGGTCTATTAGACTGCCACTTGTTGCGCACTTGGAGTGTCGTAAGGTACTTGTTTTCCCCAGCGACGCCAGAACGTGTTCGCGAAGCTCTGCACTTGTCTCCATTGACGTCTGTAGAAGTCTGCAGTGCTGGCCTCCTCGGTAGGTGCTGTGAGCACATCTGTCTTCTGGGTAAGAAGTGTAGCAGGAGTCAAGATGAATGGTGACTCCGGGTCGGTTGAGACGGGAATCAGGGGTCTTGAGTTAATTATGGCTGAAACCTCGGCCATGAGAGTGGTCAAGACCTCGTGAGAGAGCCGTGTGGACCCGACATCACATAGCATGGAGTCGAGAATGCGTCGAGCAATCCCGATCATGCGTTTCCCAGGCTCCACCCATGTGCGAAGAGTGGGGAGGATTGAAGATCCATGTGCAGCCTTGATCACTAAGGTATTTCCTGACAGAATAATCTTCGACATTCTCCGTATTGATCTTAAGCTCTTTACATGCTCCTATGAAATTGGTTCCACAATCAGAACGGAGTTGCTTGGCTGGCCCTCTGATGGCGAAGAACCTCCGGAGTGCATTTATAAAGCTCGAAGAGTCCATGGACTCGATGACTTCGATGTGCACTGCTCGTGTACTCATACAGGTGAACAGCACTGCCCAACGTTTTCTGTTCACGAGCCCTCCTCTGGTGCGGCGGGAGATGACTGTCCACGGTCCGAACACGTCGATCCCTACAGAGGTGAAGGGAGGTTCCACACTGAGTCGATCGGCTGGGAGGTCTGCCATTTTATATTCTTCCTGAAGCTCCCAACTAGTGCTGCAGCCAGCTCTCTGCAGCCAAGTAAAAAGATATTATTCCTGAAGCTCCCAACTAGTGCTGCAGCCAGCTCTCTGCAGCCAAGTAAAAAGCTATTCTTCTTAAAGCTCCCAAGAAGCTCTGAAGCCAGCTCTGCAGCCAGCTCTCAAGCAGTCAGCCTGCAGCAAGCAACCAGCTCTCAAGCAGTCAGCCTGCAGCAAGCAAGGAGCTCTGCAACGAGTCTACATTAAAATCGTGCTGCAAGCATCGCAGCATGGAAAGCCACAGTTCAGCAGGGAGAGATGCTGAAGAAGGTGAACCAAGCAATCCAGGATCTCCCATCCTGCCTCAAGAGGACCAAGGGAGTTCAAGGCCCCAGAGGGAGGTCAGGTTGACGCAACGGGCCTTGGAAAGCTATGAGGCTGAGAAACAGGACCTGGATGCCAGGATACAACGGGCATGGAACCGGGTTGAAGCAGATTTATCCGAAGCTTCAAATGCCTCAGACACAGTGGCCTCAATTCAGCGGGCCATCCAGCGAGTGAATGTGAGCAGCTCAAGCTACAAGCTCCTGGCAAATAAATACATCTCGCTCCTGATGAAGGTGAAAATAGACGAGGGCATTGAGGGAGTGCGCAGACAAAAACACTTCCTCGAACTGCTCGATGATAATGTGCAGGCAGCGATACAAGATGCAATGGACCGTCTGGAGAGCTTAAGAGAGACACGATCTCAGCACTCTGTCTCATCCAGGTCCACCACAAAATCTAAAGCCTCAGCACACTCAAAGACATCATCTACTAGTATGGCAGCAGCTCAGGCACGCGCAGCAGCAGAAGCAGCAAACGCCCGTATTGCCTACATGGCTGAAGAGGAAGCCATGCTAATTGAAAAGGCCCACATACAAGAAGAAGCAAGCATAGCAACTGCTGCCGCACGGAGGAAAGCAGAACAAGAAAGTATATTAGCAACTGCTGCCGCACGAGAGCAAGAGAGTATATTAGTGGCTACTGCTGCACGGAAGAAAGCAGAGCTTGAAGAGCAAGAGAGTATATTAGTGGCTACCGCCACGCGGAAGAACATTGAGCTGGATGCTAAGTTAAGCACCCTACAACTCAAAAGGGAAGCAGCTGCTGCAATGGCCCAGGCAGAGGTGCTCGAGGCAGCAGCCAACCTGGATAAGGAAGAGAATTGGAGTGAGTTTGGCACTCAGATACCTGTCAAGGACCGTGATCAACTCACCAGAAAAAATATTTTGGACTGGTCTGAACATGCATCAACGCTCCTCCACCAAACGATACTGAACAAAGGGTGGACGTTCAGGCATCGCCATCTCCACACCGAATGAACATGAATGCTGTCTACAGGAAAGGTGAAAATACATATCCTGCCCTGCAGTAAGTCGCCAACTCAGCGTCGCGCACGTGGGGTCAGACGTGGATGCACCAAGTCAGACCCACATCCCAGACAGTCACATAAGGGGATCCAACCAACGTGATCGAAACCCTTTGGTCCCACAGTCCAACGCCATCGCAAATAATGCCGCCTCACAAGCGCCAGTATGGACACACCCTGGATCAGCAGGACTAGGAGACTTTGCTAGGTACCTGGCTCACCGCGAACTAATCAACACAGGACTCGATAATTGGTTCTTTACCCTTCTATCTGGCAACAAAACTGACACCTTTTTGCAAGGAGTCATGTTTGCATAGACCGCAATACCTGCAGTCATAATACAAACAAAAGAACATAACTCTGATAATGTGCACTGTCCTTGAAGTTGATTGGTCCACACCCAAGACAGCTTTCCTTCGAGCCTAGTCTCATATGGGTTGGACCAGATGACGCCAAAAGGCGCACAACTCAAGGACAATGCACCATCAGAGTATGAGAGCTCGGGGCAAGCATCTACACTATGGGGACCTCATTTGCCAGTACAAATATGATAATTGGTTCTTTACCCTTCTATCTGGCAACAAAACTGACACCTTTTTGCAAGGAGTCATGTTTGCATAGACCACAATACCTGCAGTCATAATACAAACAAAAGAACATAACTCTGATAATGTGCACTGTCCTTGAAGTTGATTGGTCCACACCCAAGACAGCTTTCCTTCGAGCCTAGTCTCATATGGGTTGGACCAGATGACGCCAAAAGGCGCACAACTCAAGGACAATGCACCATCAGAGTATGAGAGCTCGGGGCAAGCATCTACACTATGGGGACCTCATTTGCCAGTAAAAATATGATAATTGGTTCTTTACCCTTCTATCTGGCAACAAAACTGACACCTTTTTGCAAGGAGTCATGTTTGCATAGGGGTAGTGATAGGGGTAGTGGTAGTGATAGGGTAGTGATAGGGGTAGTGATAGTGATAGTGGTCGTGATAGGGGTAGTGGTAGTGATAGGGGTAGTGATAGTGATAGAAGTTCGTGATAGGGGTAGTGATAGTGATGGGGGTAGTGATGGTGGTAGTGATGGTGGTAGGGGTTGTGATAGGGGTAGTGATAGGGGTAGTGATAGTGATAGGAGTAGTGATAGGGGTAGTGATAGTGATAGGAGTAGTGATAGGGGTAGTGATAGTGATAGGGGTAGTGATAGGGGTAGTGATAGTGATAGGGGTAGTGATAGTGATAGGGGTAGTGATAGTGATAGGGGTAGTGATATGGATAGTGATAGGGGTAGTGATAGTGATAGGGGTAGTGATATGGATAGTGATAGGGGTAGGGGTAGTGATAGGGGTAGTGATAGGGGTAGTGATAGGGGTAGTGATAGTGGTAGGGGTAGTGATAGGGGTAGTGATAGGGGTTGTGATAGTGATAGGGGTAGTGATAGGGGTAGTGATAGGGGTAGTCGTGGTCGTAACTGTGGGGGGGGGGCGGGGGGCAGGAAGTAGCCCCTCCCCTACCCCCCTCTATCCGCCTACCCCCACTCCCCCTCCCCGTGGCAATGATTAATTATCGGAGGGGATCAATTCCAGCAGTCTGTGTCTCCTCTCGTCGATGTCCAAGGTCTCGGTGTGGACCGCAGGTCCGCCAAGCTTACGATGTAAATGAATTAAAACAATTTTTATATCTATATACAATTCACAGATTTTAGCAATAAAAACACACAACAGCAAACATTAATAAAACGTCGACGTCATAATTTGATAAAACACAATGAAAGAACATAAGGGAACGCATATATAATGAATGATATTTACGAAATGCAATACTTTTTATATAATTAATAACTTCATAAAACGT
>NC_083842.1:13216723-13231795 GCF_015708825.2 Lethenteron reissneri | reverse complement strand
CGTGAAGATAAACCAGCGGCTCGGCGCCCCTTTCCCTGTGACTAGGGGGGTCAGACAGGGATGCCCCCTCTCGGGGCTGCTGTACCACCCTGTCCGTCGAGCCGCTGCTACGCCGCCTGAGACGAAATCTGTCTGGCCTCAAAGTCGAATTACGCAGACGACGACGTGATGCGTCGTGCTCAACGACGCGCGTGACGTCTCCGCGCTCTGCCGGGCGGTTGCAGGTGATACGAGAAAGAGGGCCTCCTCCGCCAGGGTCAACTGGGCCAAGTGCGAGGCCCCCGCTGTGTTTGGGGTCGCTCTGTGCTCCTCCCAGGAGGTGTCAGTTGGCAGTAATGACGGAGTCAAGTACCTGCGGGTTTACCGGGGAAACCCCCACGACGTCGCTCTGAACGACTGGACCGAGCTGGCCGACACAATCGAGGCTAAATTACTGACATGGACACACGCCTCGCTCCGCAGATGTCACTCAGGGGGCCGAGTGCTCGTCGCAAACACCCCTGGCAGCAGCAGCCTGCGTGCTGTGGCACGAGACCAAGGCCCTGCAGCCTCCTGCTTGGCTACTCACCAGAGTGAACCGCTCACTCGCGCACTTCGTCTGGCACGGGAAGCACCGGCTCAGGCCGGGCGTTCTCTGCCTGCCGGTGGGCGAGGGCGGCCAGGGTCTGGTGGACGTCGCCGCCAGGGTCACGAGCTTCAGGGTCATGAGCTTCAGGGTCATGAGCTTCAGGCTCGTGGCAGACAGGCGGCTGCTGTACGACCGGGAGGAGCTACCCTGGAAGTCGGCGGCTCTCGCACTGCTGAGGAATGCAGGGGGGTGCATGGGGTACGTACAGGAGCTCTTCGTGATGCACCTGAGCCTGGTCGACTACACGAGGCTGCCACCCACACCCCCACCCACACCCCCACCCACACTCCCACCCACACCCCCACCCACCCCCCATCCACACCCCCACCCACACCCCCACCCACACCCCCACTCACACTCCCACCCACACCCCCACCCACACCCCCACTCACACTCCCACTCACACCCCCACCCTCTTAGGGCAGCGACTGGACTTTAATGAACTGAGCCGGGCAGGCTGAGTGATACTCAACGGCAGAGTTCCTGTGGGTGAGGTTGCCACAGCCTCTCTCACATGCCCCCCCCCTACCACCCCCCCCCCCATGCCCCCACACTCCCCACCCCCATGAGCCCATCCTCCACACCCCCATGACCCCACCCTCTCCACCCCCATGCCCCCATGCCCCCACCCTCCCCATACCCCCATGACCCCACCCTCCCTACCCCCATGACCCCACCCTCTCCACCCCCATGCCCCAACCCATCCCCATGCCCCCACTCTCCCCATACCCCCATGACCCCACCCTCTCCACCCCCATGCCCCCATGCCCCCACCCTCCCTACCCCCATGACCCCACCCTCTCCACCCCCATGCCCCAACCCATCCCCATGCCCCCACTCTCCCCATACCCCCATGCCCCATGCTCCCACCCTCCCCACCCCCATGCCCCCACCCTCTACACCCCCATGCCCCCACCCACCCCCATGTCCCCCCTCTCCCCCATGCCCCCACCCTTCCCACCCTCCCCACCCCCATGCCCCCACCCTCCCCACCCCCATGCCCCCCCCCATGCCCCCCCTGCCCCCCCATCTCCCCCATGCCCCCACGCACAACCCCTCCGACCCAACCGCCCACCGGCAAGAGATGAGGAGGGAGGAGAGCGACTGATCGATTCATTCAATTGGCACCAGAGGTGGTGGTGGGGGGGGGGTGGTGGAGGGGGTTGTGGTGGGGGGGGGGTGGTGGAGGGGGTGGTGGTGGGGGGGGGTGGTGGAGGGGGTGGTGGTGGGGGTGGTGGGGGTGGAGGGGGTTGTGGTGGGGGGGGGGGGTGGTGGAGGGGGTGGTGGTGGGGGTGGTGGGGGTGGAGGGGGTTGTGGTGGAGGGGGTGGTTGTGGTGGAGGGGGTGGGGGTGGAGGTGGTGGAGGGGGTGGGGGTGGAGGAGGTTGTGGGGGTGGGAGGTGGGGGGAGGGGGTGGGGGTGGTTGTGGTGGAGGGGGTGGGGGGGGGGTGGAGGGGGTGGAGGGGATGGGGGTGGAGGAGGTTGTGGTGGAGGGGGTGGGGGTGGGAGGTGGGGGGTTGTGGTGGAGGGGGTGTGGGGAAACGAGACGAACCGATCCGCGTTCGCAGTCGGAACGCGTTCATTCAGCAGCCCCAGCGAGACCGTCCAATTTGCTAATGAGCAACACAAGTTGTGCGCCTTTTGGCATCATCTGGTCCAACACCAATGGAGACTAGGCTCTAAGAAAAGCTGTCTCGGGTGTGGACCAATCAACTTCAAGGACAGTGCATTTCATCATTATCAGAGTTGTTTTTTTTTTGCATTTTGACTGCTTGTGTTGTGGTTATTGCAAACATGATGCCTTGTATAAAGTTGTGAGTTTTTGTACCAGTTGAAAGGGTAAAAAAACTATTACTATATTTTGCCACTGGTAAAGGAGATGTCTCACAATAATCTAAGTCTCGGGAGTAAATTTTGTCTAATTTAGATGTGCATACATATTAGAAACACGCGTTTCGAGTGGTTGGCTTCTGCTATAAATGTCCATGTGATGCTGATACTGCTGTTGCTGCTGCTGCTGCTGATGATGATGATGGGCCCACTTCGTTGAGTCATCACTTGTGACGGCCAGGGTCTGTTCTGACAGCATTGCTACACAACTCAGTGGGGCCTTGCCTGCTTAACAATATCCAGGGTGTTTGAAAAAAGATTGACCCGATTTGAAATCGCGAAATCTCTGAAATTGGGGGGTCCATCTTGTTGAAACACCCCGTACAACAAAAATGGTTGAATAGTTTTTAAAACGTATCCGAGTTGTTCATGTTATAATCATATGATCGTAATAACGATAATAATTTACACTTGTAAAGTCTTGCCATTCATCTGTAGATCCCACCAACGCAACGTCGTGTATGAAAATCAGGAAATGAAACAGAACCAGCTGGGTAAACGGCAAGCACTACGGGGGGTAAAGGTCAATTTACCCACTCACGCACTCACCCACTCACTGATCTGCTCACTCATCCTCTTACTCACCCACCAACTCACAAACTCACCAACCCACTCACTCGATCGCTCACTCATTCACTCATCCACCCACTCACTCACCCACTCACTCACCCACTCACCCACTCACACACCCACTCGTTCACCCCTTCACTCACCCACCCACCCACTCACTCACCCACTCACTCACTCACCCCTTCACTCACCCACTCACTCACTCGCCCACGCACTCACCCACTCACTCACCCACTCACTCACCCCTTCACTCACCTCTTCACTCACCCACTCACTCACTCGCCCACGCACTCACCCGCTCACTCACGCACTCACCCACTCACCCACTCACTCACCCCTTCACTCACCCACGCACTCACCCACTCACTCACCCACTTACTCACTCACTCACCCACCCACTCACTCACCTCTTCACTCACCCACTCACTCACCCCTTCACTCACCCACGCACTCACCCACTCACTCACCCACTCACTCACTCTCCCACGCACTCACCCACTCACTCACCCACTCACTCACCCCTTCACTCACCCACGCACTCACCCACTCACTCACCCACTTACTCACTCACTCACCCACCCACTCACTCACCTCTTCACTCACCCACTCACTCACCCCTTCACTCACCCACGCACTCACCCACTCACTCACCCACTCACTCACTCTCCCACGCACTCACCCACTCACTCACCCACTCACTCACCCCTTCACTCACCCACGCACTCACCCACTCACCCACTCACTCACCCACGCACTAACCCAACTCGCTCACCACCCGCATGGGCGAACGGCCTTCCCTACAGGCGGCTGCGTCGTCGTCCTATTAGCAGAGTCGACAAAGCGTTGTCGCAAAGAGTTTTGGAGAGTCGCTGTGGCAAAAGTCCCACATCAGCCCCCCCCACCCCCCACCCGTGGAACTGAAGAAAGCTACTCGTCGACAGCACTTGCCTCCGCTCCAACAGCAGCCTGCTTAGAGGCTGCACGGGCCATCTTTGCCTTTGGTGCCGGTTGCGCTCCGGTTTCGCTGCAACGTGAAACCTCACAACAAATCGATGAGGGCATTTGGATAAATACCGGTCAAGGTCTCTCTCCCTCCTGTGAAAAAATTTTTGTTGAAAAAAAAAATATTGGATTCCGCGAGACAGGGTCCAGATCATCTATAGGTTACGTAAAAAAAATTGTAAGTAAAATATATATATTTTTAAAATGTAACCAGGTAAGGGGCACGTGGAGATGTCGAACTCTCTGTTTCAGAAGAGACCCTCGGCCATCGCGAACGATAGCCCAGCGATGTGGTGGGCTCATCACCAATCGTGTGGGAATGTTCATCAGCCTGAACATCACTCTGGACGTGTGATGTTGAGACTAAATGTGGGGGGGCGGGTGGGGGGGGGAAACCCGGAGCCGCCGGGAGAAAAATCCACGCGACCACTACGGGGAAGAGACAGAGAGAGACGCAGACTACAAATACACAGCAGCAGCAGGCGTCGGGATTAAACCCACGACCTCCTGTATACCAGGCGAGGTAGTTAACATCTCCTAGCCATCGTGATGATGAGAGAGAGAGACACGCAGACTACAAATATACAGCAGCAGGCGTTGCCAGGGTCGGGATTGAACCCACGACCTCCTGTATATCAGGCGAGGTAGTCAACATCTCATAGCCACCGTGATGATGATGAGAGAGAGACACGCAAACTCCAAATACACAGCAGGCGTCGTCAGGGTCGGGATCGAACCCACGACCTCCTGTACACCAGGCGAGATAGTTAACATCTCCTAGCCACCGTGATGATGATGAGAGAGAGACACGCAAACTCCAAATACACAGCAGGCGTCGTCAGGGGTCGGGATTAAACCCACGACCTCCTGTATACCAGGCGAGATAGTTAACATCTCCTAGCCACCGTAATGATGATGAGAGAGAGACACGCAAACTCCAAATACACAGCAGGCGTCGTCAGGGGTCGGGATTAAACCCACGACATCCTGTATACCAGGCGAGGTAGTTAACATCTCCTAGCCACCGTGATGATGATGATGAGAGAGAGACACGCAAACTCCAAATATTCAGCAGCAGGCGTCGTCAGGGTGGGGATTGAACCCACGACCTCCTGTACACCAGGCGAGGTCGTCAACATCTCCTAGCCACCGTGATGATGATGATGATGAGAGAGAGACACACAAACTCCAAATATACAGCAGCAGCAGGCGTTGCCAGGGTCGGGATCGAACCCACGACCTCCTGTACACCAGGCGAGGTCGTCAATATCTCCTGGTCAACGCGGCGCCATGAAGATCGCGCCGTCAAATCGAAACCCGAAACAAAAGGGGAGACGAACACAAGATGTCGTGCACGCGCGCACGGAACCCCCCCCCCCCCAGCGCTGCCCAACGATCGGTACCAGAGGACACCCCCCCCTCCTCCTCACCCACCCCCCCCGCTGTTGGTTCTCCGCGTGTCACCGCCGCTCTCTCGACACCGAAGGCGTTAGTCCGCGCGTCCGAGCCGCGTCCGCGGGCGTTGTCCCGATGCCAGAGGCGTTCTGGGTCACGGCGGACACATCGCGACGGACGGACGGACGGACGGACGTGACCCTCCATGATCGGCCCGTGATCACCGCGCGTTACGGGTGGGTATGAGCCCATGATAATGTCATGTTCGGGAGAGAGATGGCCCCATGGTGACCCCAATGTTACAGACAGAGATGACCCCATGATGACCCCATGATGACCCCTTAATGACCTCATGTTAGGAAAGAGATGAACCCATGATGACCCCATGGTAACCCCATGTTACGAACATAGATGACCCCATGATGAACCCATGATGACCCGATGTTACAGAGATGACCCCATGGTGACCCCTTGTTGACAACTTGTTACATACAGAAATTAGTCTATGGGCAGTGTTGAGTCCATGGGTAGTGATGAGTCTATGGGTTGTATTGAGTATATGGGTAGTGTTGAGTCTATGGGTAGTGATGAGTCTATGGGCAGTGTTGAGTCTATGGTGCAGTGTTGTGTCTATGGTGCAGTGTTGAGTCTATGAGCAGTCTTCTTGGTTCTTTCGGTAAAGTCACGTAGAAGGGAAGTAATAAAATAATAAAAATAAAACATAATAAAACAATTCTCACGACGTTTCGGCCACAACGCAAGCAGCCGTCCTCAGGTGAAAACCAGGTCCGTCGAGGCGACAGAGTCTGAATGAAACAGCACACGGGCTTGGAGCATATATATAAGCTGGGCGCATTGACAAAGGAATTTGCATATCAACAGGAATTTAGCATATTTATGGGAAATGCAGGAATGTAATTAGTACTGCATATGCATGTGCATTATGCAGGATTAACAGCATCAAAGGGAGCTGCAGTTACTGCTGCTGCAGCAGTTGCTGCTGCTGCTGCAGTTTCTGCTGCTGCTGCAGTTGCTGCTGCTGCTGCTGCAGTTGCTGCTGCTGCTGCACTTGCTGCTGCTGCTGCACTTGCTGCTGCTGCTGCACTTGCTGCTGCTGCTGCAGTTGCTGCCTTATCCATTTTAATATAACACTATGTATTATTCTACCCACCCTAATGTGTATCATACTGCTATATGTTTACTGTACAATTACGACCCCATACATTACTCTGCACACTGCACCATGCCAGTGAGTGGAACGCGGTCTGAAAGTCACCGTTAACGTGAACACAATCAGTTAAGATCCGAAATGGTTTATTACGTCCTTCCAATGATTGCTAAGCCAGAATCCATCTTCTCGGTTGAAATTGTCTCTGTGTTTGTATATGTGGATCGCCTCATGAACGAATCTCTCATGATAGCCAGATGGCTTGCAGAGAACCTCTGTCTTGGAGAAGTCAATGTCATGTGAGCCCACTGAATTGTAACAGTGATCTGCCACGGCTGAGGTGTTTGTCCTACCGTGTTTCAGGTCTGCCTTATGTTCACGGATGCGGTCCGAGACATGTCGTTTGGTTTCTCCAATGTAACTGCTACCACAGAGGCAACTTAGTTTGTAGACGCCAGGGTACTGTATGTCTGGAACCACATCTTTTACAGACGGGACCAGATCACGGATTTTATGTACTGTGTTGAATCGGACCTGGATCTTGTGTTTAATCAGGATTTTGGAGATCTTTTTTGTGACCCCAGCAATGTAGGGTAAGGTGATGGTCTTGAAAGGCTCCTCAACAGGATCCTTCTTGATGGTTGGAGTGATGGCTTTGCGGATTGTGTAGTCGGAGTAACCATTAGCCTTAAGAGCTTGGCGTACGTGTTTGAGTTCACTGGAAATGTGTTCATGGTCGGAGATGCATTGGGCTCTATGATATAGAGTCTTGATGAGGGAATTCTTCTGGGATGGATGGTGGTGGGAATCCGGTTTTAGATAAGCATCCGTGTGGGTGGCTTTCCTGTAGACAGAGTGGCTCATTGAACCATCAGGTCTCCTTTTGATTAGGACATCCAAAAAGGGTAGCTTGCCATCATTTTCGACTTCCATGGTGAATCTGATGGCTGGGTGTATGGAATTGATGTGGTCGAGAAATTGGTCTAGAGCAGGCCGGCCATGTGGCCAGATGACAAAAGTGTCGTCTACGTACCTCTTCCATAAGGTCGGGCGTAGAGTGGCAGTCTGGATGGCGTCCGTCTCAAATTTCTCCATGAAGATGTTGGCTACAACCGGAGATAGGGGGGAGCCCATTGGGGTGCCCTCAATTTGCTTGTAGAAGGTTCCATTCCAGGTGAAGTATGTATTGGTTAAGCAGTGTCTCACCAGGGGGGTACCCCAGCATTCAGTCCTTGATGAACCAAGTCTTCAATGATTGCGATGGTGTCAGGCACAGGCACCTTGTTACAATTCAGTGGGCTCACATGACATTGACTTCTCCAAGACAGAGGTTCTCTGCAAGCCATCTGGCTATCATGAGAGATTCGTTCATGAGGCGATCCACATATACAAACACAGAGACAATTTCAACCGAGAAGATGGATTCTGGCTTAGCAATCATTGGAAGGACGTAATAAACCATTTCGGATCTTAACTGATTGTGTTCACGTTAACGGTGACTTTCAGACCGCGTTCCACTCACTGGCATGGTGCAGTGTGCAGAGTAATGTATGGGGTCGTAATTGTACAGTAAACATATAGCAGTATGATACACATTAGGGTGGGTAGAATAATACATAGTGTTATATTAAAATGGATAAGGCAGCAACTGCAGCAGCAGCAGCAAGTGCAGCAGCAGCAGCAAGTGCAGCAGCAGCAGCAAGTGCAGCAGCAGCAGCAACTGCAGCAGCAGCAGCAGCAACTGCAGCAGCAGCAGAAACTGCAGCAGCAGCAGCAACTGCTGCAGCAGCAGTAACTGCAGCTCCCTTTGATGCTGTTAATCCTGCATAATGCACATGCATATGCAGTACTAATTACATTCCTGCATTTCCCATAAATATGCTAAATTCCTGTTGATATGCAAATTCCTGTGTCAATGCGCCCAGCTTATATATATGCTCCAAGCCCGTGTGCTGTTTCATTCAGACTCTGTCGCCTCGACGGACCTGGTTTTCACCTGAGGACGGCTGCTTGCGTTGTGGCCGAAACGTCGTGAGAATTGTTTTATTATGTTTTATTTTTATTATTTTATTACTTCCCTTCTACGTGACTTTACCGAAAGAACCAAGAAGATGAATCCCTGCAGTCACGAAAGCTTTAAATCGAAATCTATGAGCAGTGTTGAGTCTATGGGCAGTGTTGAGTCTATGGGCAGTGTTGAGTCTATGGGCAGTGTTGAGTCTATGGGTCGTGATGAGTCTATGGGCAGTGTTGAATCTATGGTGCAGTGATGAGTCTATGGGCAGTGTTGAGTCTATGGGTCGTGATGAGTCTATGGGTCGTGATGAGTCTATGGGTCGTGACGGGTCTATGGGCAGTGTTGAGTCTATGGGTCGTGTTGAGTCTATGGGCAGTGTTGAGTCTATGGGCAGTGTTGAGTCTATGGGCAGTGTTGAGTCTATGGGTCGTGATGAGTCTATGGGTAGTGTTGAATCTGTGGTGCAGTGTTGAGTCTATGGGTCGTGTTGAGTCTATGGGCAGTGTTAAGTCTATGGGCAGTGTTGAGTTTATGGGTCGTGATGAGTCTATGGGTCGTGATGAGTCTATGGGCAGTGTTGAGTCTATGGGTCGTGTTGAGTCTATGGGCAGTGTTGAGTCTATAGGCAGTGTTGAGTCTATGGGCAGTGTTGAGTCTATGGGGCAGTGCTGAGTCTATGGGCAGTGTTGAGTCTGTGATGCAGTGTTGAGTCTATGGGCAGTGTTGAGGCTGTGGGCAGTGTTGAGTCTGTGGGCAGTGTTAAGTCTATGGGCAGTGTTGAGTCTATGGTCCAGTGTTAAGTCTATAGTGCAGTGTTGAGTCTATGGTGCAGTGTTGAGTCTATGGGTCGTGATGAGTCTGTGGTGCAGTGTTGAGTCTATGGGCAGTGTTGAGTCTATGGGCAGTGCTGAGTTTATGGTGCAGTGTTGAGTCTATGGTGCAGTGTTGAGTCTATGGTGCAGTGTTGAGTCTATGGGCAGTGTTGAGTCTGTGATGCAGTGTTGAGTCTATGGGCAGTGTTGAGGCTGTGGGCAGTGTTGAGTCTGTGGGCAGTGTTGAGTCTATGGTGCAGTGTTGAGTCTATGGGTCGTGATGAGTCTGTGGTGCAGTGTTGAGTCTATGGGCAGTGTTGAGTCTATGGGCAGTGCTGAGTCTATGGTGCAGTGTTGAGTCTATGGTGCAGTGTTGAGTCTATGGGTCGTGATGAGTATGTGGTGCAGTGTTGAGTCTATGGGCAGTGCTGAGTCTACGGGTCGTGATGAGTCTATGGTACAGTGTTGAGTCTATGGGTCGTGTTGAGTCTATGGTGCAGTGTTGAGTCTATGGTGCAGTGTTAAGTCTATGGGTCGTGATGAGTCTGTGGTGCAGTGTTGAGTCTATGGGTCGTGATGAGTCTATGGTGCAGTGTTGAGTCTATAGGCAGTGCTGAGTCTATGGTGCAGTGTTGAGTCTATAGGCAGTTCTGAGTCTATGGTGCAGTGTTGAGTCTATGCTGCAGTGTTGAGTCTATGGGTCGTGATGAGTCTATGGTGCAGTGTTGAGTCTTTGGGCAGTGCTGAGTCTATGGTGCAGTGTTGAGTCTATGGTGCAGTGTTGAGTCTATGGGTCGTGATGAGTCTGTGGTGCAGTGTTGAGTCTATGGGTCGTGATGAGTCTGTGGTGCAGTGTTGAGTCTATGGGTCGTGATGAGTCTATGGTGCAGTGTTGAGTCTATGGTGCAGTGTTGAGTCTATGGGTCGTGATGAGTCTGTGGTGCAGTGTTGAGTCTATGGGTCGTGATGAGTCTGTCGTGCAGTGTTGAGTCTATGGGTCGTGATGAGTCTATGGTGCAGTGTTGAGTCTATGGTGCAGTGTTGAGTCTATGGTGCAGTGTTGAGTCTATGGGTCGTGATGAGTATGTGGTGCAGTGTTGAGTCTATGGTGCAGTGTTGAGTCTATGGTGCAGTGTTGAGTCTATGGGTCGTGATGAGTCTGTGGTGCAGTGTTGAGTCTATGGGCAGTGCTGAGTCTATGGTGCAGTGTTGAGTCTATGGGCAGTGCTGAGTCTATGGGCAGTGCTGAGTCTATGGTGCAGTGTTGAGTCTATGGTGCAGTGTTGAGTCTATGGTGCAGTGATGAGTCTATGGGTCGTGCTGAGTCTATGGTGCAGTGTTGAGTCTATGGGCAGTGTTGAGTCTATGGTGCAGTGTTGAGTCTATGGGTCGTGCTGAGTCTATGGTGCAGTGTTGAGTCTATGGTGCAGTGTTGAGTCTATGGGTCGTGATGAGTATGTGGTGCAGTGTTGAGTCTATGGTGCAGTGTTGAGTCTATGGTGCAGTGTTGAGTCTATGGGTCGTGATGAGTCTGTGGTGCAGTGTTGAGTCTATGGGCAGTGCTGAGTCTATGGTGCAGTGTTGAGTCTATGGGCAGTGCTGAGTCTATGGGCAGTGCTGAGTCTATGGTGCAGTGTTGAGTCTATGGTGCAGTGTTGAGTCTATGGTGCAGTGATGAGTCTATGGGTCGTGCTGAGTCTATGGTGCAGTGTTGAGTCTATGGGCAGTGTTGAGTCTATGGTGCAGTGATGAGTCTATGGGTCGTGCTGAGTCTATGGTGCAGTGATGAGTCTATGGGCAGTGTTGAGTCTATGGTGCAGTGTTGAGTCTATGGTGCAGTGTTGAGTCTATGGGTCGTGATGAGTCTGTGGTGCAGTGTTGAGTCTATGGGCAGTGTTGAGTCTATGGTGCAGTGTTGAGTCTATGGGCAGTGTTGAGTCTATGGGTCGTGATGAGTCTATGGTGCAGTGTTGAGTCTATGGGTCGTGATGAGTCTGTGGTGCAGTGTTGAGTCTATGGGCAGTGTTGAGTCTATGGGTCGTGATGAGTCTGTGGTGCAGTGTTGAGTCTATGGGCAGTGTTGAGTCTATGGTGCAGTGTTGAGTCTATGGTGCAGTGTTGAGTCTATGGTGCAGTGTTGAGTCTATGGGCAGTGCTGAGTCTATGGGTCGTGATGAGTCTATGGTGCAGTGTTGAGTCTATGGTGCAGTGTTGAGTCTATGGTGCAGTGTTGAGTCTATGGTGCAGTGTTGAGTCTATGGGTCGTGATGAGTCTATGGGCAGTGCTGAGTCTATGGTGCAGTGTTGAGTCTATGGGCAGTGCTGAGTCTATGGGCAGTGCTGAGTCTATGGTGCAGTGTTGAGTCTATGGTGCAGTGTTGAGTCTATGGGCAGTGCTGAGTCTATGGGCAGTGCTGAGTCTATGGTGCAGTGTTGAGTCTATGGTGCAGTGTTGAGTCTATGGGTCGTGATGAGTCTGTGGTGCAGTGTTGAGTCTATGGGCAGTGTTGAGTCTATGGGTCGTGTTGAGTCTATGGTGCAGTGTTGAGTCTATGGGCAGTGTTGAGTCTATGGGTCGTGTTGAGTCTATGGTGCAGTGCTGAGTCTATGGTGCAGTGTTGAGTCTATGGGTCGTGCTGAGTCTATGGTGCAGTGCTGAGTCTATGGTGCAGTGCTGAGTCTATGGTGCAGTGTTGAGTCTATGGGTCGTGCTGAGTCTATGGTGCAGTGCTGAGTCTATGGTGCAGTGTTGAGTCTATGGGTCGTGCTGAGTCTATGGTGCAGTGTTGAGGAGCCTACGAGCGATCGAGCAGAGGTGAGGCTTTTGTGAGAGGAACGGAAGGAGGTTTTGGAGGGGAGGGGAGGGAGGGGAAGAAGGGAGGGGAGGGAGGGGGATGGAGGGAGCGGAGGGAGGGAGGGGAGGGAGGGGAAGAGAGGGAAAGGGGGAGGGGGGGAAGGGATGAAGGGGAGGGGAAGGGGAGGGAGGGAGGGGAGGGAGGGAGGGGGATGGAGGGAGCGGTAGGGAGATGAGGGAGGGGAGGGAGCGGAGGGGATGGAGGGAAAAGGGGAGGGAGGGGAAGGGGGAGGGAGGGAGGGGGAGGGAGGAGAGGGAGACGGGGGGAGGCACAAAATGAGAAAAGAAGCAGCAGGAACTATTGACGTGTGTTGAGTGCTCACGTGACCGTGTCGCTGAGACCTCGTGCGCCAGGGGTGAAGTGTCAGGTTGCGGGCCGAGTGGTCGTGGTGGCGGTGGCGGTTGCGGTGATGGTGTCTGTGTGTGCGTCTGTGTGTGTGTCTGTGTGTGTGTGTCTGTGTGTGTGTCTGTGTGTGTGTCTATGTGTGTGTCTGTGCGTGTGTGTCTATGTGTGTGTCAGTGTCTGTGTGTGTGTGTGTCTGTGTGTGTGTCTCTGTGTGTGTGTATGTGTGTGTGTATGTCTGTGTGTGTGTGTGTCTGTGTGTGTGTGTCTGGGTATGTATTGTAGCAGTTAGCGCGCTGCGCTATGAACCTGGCGATCCGGGTATCCTGCTCATGGCAAACACCGCTGACGATTGTCTGAACCGATCCTGGGCCTCCCCTAGGTCGACTCAGCCTGAAATGAGTACCTGGTGCAATGTGTAAACATCGCCACTGGGGAGACAAAGGCGGCCGGGCGTGGTGTTGGCCACTCACCCTCTTGTGTGCCGTGCCGGCCTTCATAGGTGCTGCTCGCTCACAGCACTTGCCCCGACATTCCGTGAAGGCTACACGGGGGATCTTTGTCTTTGGCGTCACTGCTACGATGGTGGTGATGGTGGTGATGGTGGTGGTGATGATGGTGGTGATGATGGTGGTGGTGATGATGATGGTGGTGATGGTGGTGATGATGGTGGTGATGGTGGTGATGATGGTGATGATGGTGGTGATGATGATAGTGATGATGGTGGTGATGATGGTGGTGATGGTGGGGATGATGATGATGATGGTGGTGATGATGGTGATGATGATGGTGATGATGATTGTGGTGATGATGGTGGTGATGATGGTGGTGATGGTGGTGGTGATGGTGATGATGATGGTGGTGATGATGGTGATGATGGTGATGATGGTGGTGATGGTGTTGATGATGGTGATGATGGTGGTGATGATGGTGATGATGGTGGTGATGATGGTGATGATGATGGTTATGATGGTTTGTTAGACATCGGTGATGATGATGGTGATGATAGTGATGATGGTGGTGATGATCATGATGATGATGGTGATGATGGTGATGATGGTGGTGATGATGATGGTGATGATGGTGGTGGTGGTGGCGGTGATGTGTCGTGGCGGGTGATGCGATACCAGCGATGGCTGTCAACAGCGCCACGGTGGCTTTAGGAGATGTTAACTCCCTCGCCCGGTATACAGGAGGTCGTGTTGGGCTCCATCTCCCGACCCTGACGATGCCTGCCGCTGCTGCTGCTGCCGCTGCTCTCTGAGTGTTTGGCCGCCGCTAAGAATCCCCACGTGAATGGGAATGAATTTGCCGTCTGGCATGGCTGATTGTTTGTGGTCGCTGCTGCTGACAAAGGGATGTTTCTGTAGCTTAAACGTTGTTTGGTTTACAGTTTTAGTTATAGTGGTCAGTGTTGTAAGGAGGGGGTGGGGGTGATGGTGGGGGAGGAGGGTTTGTGGTAATTTATGAAATAATTCGGCTGCTGTATTCCGAGTAAGACGATTTAACATCAGCAACAGCGAAAGAATCGCATCACCAAACGATGTCTAACAAAGTGCAAAGTGCTACTGCAGCGCGCCGCTGCTATGTGGGTGGCGGGGATGATGATGGTGATGGTGGTAGTGGTGATGGTGATGATGATGGTGGTGGTGGTGATGATGGTGGTGATGGTGGTGGTGATGATGGTGGTGATGGTGGCAGTGGCGGCTCCTGCAAAATCTCTCAGGGGGGGGCAAATGTCTGGATGATTGATAAGGATAAGGTCCACCCATGCAATGAATAAATTAACAGCTTAATATTAATGCAAAATAAAGTGACTCTTACAATACATCTTGTTTGTTTATATACTCACTATTAAAACAAACCACTCAAGTTTATTTTATTAAAGATTCCACTAGGTAGCGATAAATTATATTGTTGGATGAAACGTGCTTACGTATGATGACGTTAGCACGTATGATGACGTAAGCACGTTGGGGCTCGCCCTCCCGGAAGCCATAGAGAATGCATTGGAGCGCCCCCGTTCGAAAAAAAACATCTTTGAATGTAAGTCTATGGGACCACTCGGGGCGATTCTCATCCGGAGTGAAATCGCCCCAAAAGAGGCGGTACTCCACAGAACGTGACATGACGCTGATTGGACTATATCCAGAGGCTGCACAGTGACGGCTAGCGTGACTCTGTGGTTGAATGACATTGGTGGTGCGTCGCCCAATCGCCCTAATGAAGAAACCGCCCCTGGATGGTGGTGGTGATGATGATGGTGGTACTGATGATGGTGGTGGTGATGGTGGTAGTAGGGATGATGTTGGTGGTGGTGATGATGATGATGGTGGTGATGATGGTGATGGTGGTGATGATGGGGGTGGTGGTGGTGATGATGATGATGATGGTG
>NC_083842.1:13204368-13216223 GCF_015708825.2 Lethenteron reissneri | reverse complement strand
AACCTCACCACTCCTCACCCCACACCCACCGCTCCTCACCCACACAACCTCACCACTCCTCACCCCACAACCTCACCGCTCCTCACCCACACACCTCACCGCTCCTCACCCACACAACCTCACCGCTCCTCACCCACACAACCTCACCACTCCTCACCCACCACCACCCTCCTCACCCACACAACCTCACCACTCCTCACCCTCACACCTCACCACTCCTCACCCACACAACCCACACTCCTCACCCCCACACGGCACCCTCCTCACCCACAAATCTACCAGATTCATCGCGTAGGCACGCGCGTGCGGGCACGACGCTGGCCACAACCAACCACCCCGTCGCGTGCCGCCGTGCCGGCCTTCGTAGGGCGGTGGCGCTGCTCGCGACTTCGCCTGACGGCACTCGCCCCCGACGGACCGTTAGAGGTTGTACTAAGATGGCGAGGGGGCATCTTTGTCTTTGTAGATTGTGGAGGAGGACGGACAGCTCGTGGAGATGGGACCCCGCTTCGTCCTGCAACTCATCCGTCTCTTCCAGGGCAGCTTCGGGGGCCCCACGCTGTACGAGAACAGCCACTACCTCTCCCCCAACACGGTACGACCGGCACCGGGTGGTGGGGGGGGGTGGGGGGGGGGGTGGGGTGTGGTGGTGTGGTGGGGGAAACGCAGATTGTCGACTCTTCTCTTTGGCACAGAGCGATCCCCCCCCCCCCGGCATTACGAGCGCAGGGCGCGCGCACGGACGTTGCGAAAAAACGCAGATCGCCACGCTTTCATATCCTAAAGCGCGCAGAGGGTTGCAGAGCGGACGGTGGTGGGGGGGGGGGTGTCTGCGTAACGGACAAACAACCCCCCCGGACAGCCGTGCCAGGCTTTGCGCGGTGGGAGAAAAAAAACTAATGTAGCTGTCGTCCGTTCGGAAACGGGGGGTGGGGCCCCCCTTTGTGTGCGCGCGAGCAGCACCGTCGCCAGCTGCGCCAGCAGCAGACGGCGGCGCTGCGGGAGAAGCTGCAGCAGAAGCAGCAGGAGCAGCAGGAGGGCGGACCCCGCGACGACCTCCGCGCCTTCCCCGAAGACCCCACCGAGGGCGTCTTCGTAGGCCCGCCTGCGCCCGCGCGACCCGCGGCAACGGCGGCTGCCGACGGCGACGACGACGGTCGTCCCCGCAGGCCGCCGGCGCACGACACATCCCCCCGGGGCACAAGAAGAAGGGAGCGAAGCCGCTCAAGAGGAGCCGCTGGGCGATGGAGAAACGCAGCAGGATGGGGGCGGCCGGCACGCTGCGATCTTAAACTTATTGAGCGGCGGTGGTCGTGGTGGGGGGTGGGGGGTAGGGGGGGATGTGGGGGGGGGGCAGACTGCGGGGGGCGGGGGGGAGGTTTCATAATGGCTGTGGCTTAGCTCCTGAGCTGGCGTGGATGAGATCATGTCTCGTCTTACTCTATTAAGCTCTACGACAATTTGTAGCAGGTCAGGCCCTGGCTGAACTACACGGCTCTCCTCTTTTTCAAGTTGCCGAGTGGGGGGGGGGGGGAGAGAATGAGGCCATCGATTCGGTGTCACGGGCGAACGGCAAAGTGTCATCCACAATCGAGGTTCGTTTTTTTTAGTTTGGTTGGATCGCGTAAACGTAAATATGCCGTTAAACTCGCGGCCACCACCCGACACGGCCAGTTAGCAAGGAGTATAGTCGCGTGAACAAAGCGTGCCGATTGGCTACGACAAGTTCAGCACACAGCAGTCGTGTTGGGAGAGTAAACCCGCAGCAAATGTGAATGTTTAAGTGACGAAACCTTCCTAATCGGCTGCGTTTATATCTACGCGATCTAACCCGAAAGAGAAAAAAATAAACTTTATCGTGGATAATATTGGTCGCGAACAGCCAAGTATAAAATATCTTCTTGGTTCTTTTGGTAAAGTCACGTTGAAGGGAAGTAATAAAATTTAAGAAATAAAACATAATAAAGTAATACAAAAAAACACAATAAAATAATTCTCACGACGTTTCGGCCACAACGCAAGCAGCCGTCCTCAGGTGAAGAACAGGTCTTCACCTGTCGGGGAGACGGCGTCTGAATGACTGTCTCCCCGACAGACCTGGTCTTCACCTGAGGACGGCTGCTTGCGTTGGGGCCGAAACGTCGTGAGAATAATTTTATTGTTTATTTTTTGTATTATTTCCCTTCTACGTGACTTTACCGAAAGAACCAAGAAGATGAATTCCTGCAGTCACGAAAGCTTTAAATCGAAAAAGTGTAAAATAGTCGACGTCTTCTTGCCACGTCACTGTTCATCGTCCTGCGGATTGCTGAAAAAGCGAACCAATCGGTGCATTTGCCCCTCTCCCCTCTCCCACGTGGCCACTCGATTCGATTGGATCTGGTCTGGTGGCAGACAGGGAGCAGGGGGATTATGGTTGTTGAATAATAAAATCTGCACCCGCCCCCAAAAAAACCCGATTTATCATTTCTGTTCCATGTGGGTTATCAAGTTATTTAGTTTTTGCTGGACCACCACGACCCCGCGCGCTCCCATTACGTTAGGGCGTTTGCGAGCTGTTTCAATAGTCAATGCGTACATTTCTATAACTGCCATTTCAATAAAATCTGTATACGTGTAGCGTTGTCATTACGATTTAAAAGGGATTGTTTTTATCACGGAAAGTCTTGACCACGTTCCCAGTGCGCTTTCAGGAGGGTCCTGCTGAAAGATATTTGATCGGGAACTGTTCGGATAATCGTCGCTTGTTGTTGGCCGTGAGCGGGGAATCGAACTCGAAGCGCAGCGTAACGCTAGCCGCGTCTACGCTACCGCTCGATAATTAGTTTTTTACCCTTCTATCTGGCAACAAAACTGACACCTTTTTTTTACAAGGAGTCATGTTTGCATTGACCGCAATACCTGCAGCCATAATGCAAAAAAAAACATAACTCTGATAATGTATGCACTGTCCTTGAAGTTGATTGGTCCACACCCGAGACAGATTTCCTTAGAGCCTAGTCTCACATGGGTTGGACCAGATGACGCCAAAAGGCGCACAACTCAAAGGAAAGCTGTCTCGGGTGTGGACCAGGGTAGGGTTACGGGTATCGGGTACCCGATTGCGACCTCTGGGATGAAGCCATGTTGCAGGCGCGGGTGGGTTGATTCTAGGAACTTGAATTGCGAGAAGAGACAAGACGTTGGGAAATGAGTGACAAACGGTGACTCACCAGTGACTCACGGCCTACCCGTACCCGGCCACACCAGGGTCGCAAGCGGATACCCGTACCCAGGTATGGGTAGCCGGGTATCGGGTAGGGTACGGGTATCGGGTACCCGGTTGCGACCTCTGCCACCCGCCGTTTCCCGCTCAAGCAGAGACGTCGCAAGCGCCGCGTGAAAGTAGAAATCTTTTAATCGCCTTCGCGTGCAGCAGCAGCCCCCCCCCCAATCCAAAATAACAAGCCGATAGTTATCTTTACACTCTGTCCGTGTGCAATACACAAGCCATAAATAAAACCACTATGTACACATTGTAGAGAGACGTTCTCTCGCTCTCTCCCTCCACACACATATACAGAGCATACGGTAGACGCACGCTCGCTTTCTATAAAATACCGGCGGCGGGTTTTACCCGTGGCTGCGCGACCCGTTGCATCGTCGCCCCGCGTCTCTCTCCCAGGGCGGGCGACAGAACAAAGTTTAGCGACGAATCCGGTTGCGTTAAACGCGCCGCAGTCGGGAGGGGCTTTCGCGGCCAATGTTCGCCACGGTTACTTGCGAGAGCCGGTGGGAGGGGTGGGTGGGGGGGTCACGTGCTCCCCCCCCCCCCGATCCGATCGAAATTCGGGATTTCGATCGGATCATTGGGGTTTATTTGTAATAAAGCGGGATTTTGCGACCCCCACTGCCACTGTGTAGCATATTGTGCCAGGGACTGTATGAGATGATAGAACAATAGTCTGAGTCCATAATTGGCAATAAGTAACGGCAAAGCAGTTATAAGCGACTCACAATTGTGCGCAGTTTCGTATACACAGTCCACGACTTCCCTGAAGGCATCGACACCTTCAGCGAGCGCGATGCCGATCACACGACGCGGTTCGAAATCGAACCCTCGATCGACGGCCGCGCCATCGCCGCACACGCGTCGAATACAAAGCAAGGGACAATTCCTCACTTGCTAAAAACTCCTCTATCATTTTTCATCGCTGGAGGGGTTGCCCCCCCCCCTGCCCCCCCCTGCCCCCCCCCCTGCCCCCCCCCCCCACACCTCGACCTGAAAATCCTGGCTCCGACATTGGCCACAGTCGAGGTTGTCCGTTCGGGTGGTCCGATCGCGTCAAGATGAACGCGTGCCGCAAGACACGGCCAATTCGTGAGGTTTGGTCACGTAAACGAAACGTGGCCAGAGGTCGCAAACGGGTTTTGATTCCTTACCCGTACCCGGCCACACCAGGGTCGCAAACGGGTACCCGTACCCAGCCGTACCCGTACCCGTACCCGTACCCGGCCGGGTACGGGTACGGGTATCGGGTACCTGATTGCGACCTCTGGGATGAAGCCACGTTGCAGGCGCGGGTGGGTTGATTCTAGGAACTTGAATTGTGAGAAGAGACAAGACGTTGGGAAATGAGTGACAAACGGTGACTCACCGGTGACTCACGGCCTACCCGTACCCGGCCGCACCAGGGTCGCAAACGGGTACCCGTACCCGGCCGGGTAGCCGGGTATCGGGTAGGGTACGGGTATCGGGTACCCGATTGCGACCTCTGAACGTGGCCAATTCGTTCCTTGGTTAGGCACCGACGAATTCCAGTGGCCCGCGGCGTTACGCCAGCGATCAGTGCGCCCGATGATGACGACGACGATGCTGGCGGTTGTCAATTAGCGGCGAAACTCGAATTGTGAACATTGCAGTGGGTTCAGTCTCCAACGCGCAACCGGCGCGGGTGCTGAACCAGTGACGAATTGGCCACGTTTTGTTCACGTGCAAAACAATTACCGACTGGCTGTGTCAGGTGGTGGTGGCGGCGGCGGGTTTGACGACACATTTACGTGCTCGATACCCCAACAGCAACAAAAACAACCTCTGCTTTGCAAGAGAAAACGGTTCTACTATAAGGGCCGTAAGCGACGAGCGCGTGCTCAAAGAGCTTCGCGGATTGTCGACTTTGCAGCGGCGGCGGCGACGCAGATGACTTTTGGTGGCGGGGGTTGGCGCCGCTGGGTGAACTGCCGTCCCAAGGACTTAGCAATCACTTTGCCCCCCCCCACTCTCTTTTTTTTTTAAGCAAATATTTTAATAAAAGTGTCAATTAGAAAAAAAATACTCTAAACAAATCAAAGTCGTGTCTCTGCATTTGCTAAATAAATGTGCGCGTGCAACAAATACAAAGTGAAGATTAATAAAAACTACGAGTATTTAAAAACCCGACGGCGCCGCCCCCCTAGCGCCGCCGGTGGCGGCCCACGTGACGCAGCAGCAGCAGCAGGCCGCCCGTGCCCACGTGACGCGTGGGCACGGGCCGCCCGTGTGTCCACGCGAGTGGGCACCGGGCCGCCCGTGTGTCCGCGAGTGGGCACGGGGCCGCCCGTGTGTCCGCGCGAGTGGGCACCGGGCCGCCCGTGTGTCCGCGCGAGTGGGCACGGGCCGCCTGTGTCCACGCGAGTGGGCACCGGGCCGCCCGTGTGTCCGCGCGAGTGGGCACCGGGCCTACCGTGTGTCCCGCGAGTGGGCACCGGGCCGCCCGTGTGTCCACGCGAGTGGGCACCAGGCGCCCGTGTGTCCGCGCGAGTGGGCACCAGGCCGCCGTGTGTCCGCGCGAGTGGGCACCGGGCCGCCCGTGTGTCCCGCGAGTGGGCACCGGGCCGCCCGTGTGTCCACGCGAGTGGGCACCGGGCCGCCCGTGTGTCCACGCGAGTGGGCACCAGGCCGCCCGTGTGTCCGCGCGAGTGGGCACCAGGCCGCCCGTGTGTCCACGCGAGTGGGCACCAGGCCGCCCGTGTGTCCACGCGAGTGGGCACCAGGCCGCCCGTGTGTCCACGCGAGTGGGCACCAGGCCGCCCGTGTGTCCACGCGAGTGGGCACCAGGCCGCCCGTGTGTCCACGCGAGTGGGCACCAGGCCGCCGTGTGTGTCCGCGCGTGGGCACCAGGCCGCCCGTGTGTCCGCGCGAGTGGGCACCAGGCCTACCGTGTGTCCGCGCGAGTGGGCACCAGGCCGCCCGTGTGTCCGCGCGAGTGGGCACCAGGCCGCCCGTGTGTCCACGCGAGTGGGCACCAGGCCGCCCGTGTGTCCGCGCGAGTGGGCACCAGGCCGCCCGTGTGTCCACGCGAGTGGGCACCAGGCCGCCCGTGTGTCCGCGCGAGTGGGCACCAGGCCGCCCGTGTGTCCACGCGAGTGGGCACCAGGCCTACCGTGTGTCCGCGCGAGTGGGCACCAGGCCTACCGTGTGTCCGCGCGAGTGGGCACCAGGCCTACCGTGTGTCCACGCGAGTGGGCACCAGGCCTACCGTGTGTCCACGCGAGTGGGCACCAGGCCGCCCGCCACAAGCGCCAATTGTTGTCTCCGTGCCAGACGCAGCAGCGCCCTGCTCAGTCTCGCCGAGTGCTCGAGACGACGGCGCAGGTCCCCCTCCTCCTCCCGCTCGACGCCAGCGCCCACCGCCACCACCGCCACCGGTTGCTGCTGTTGCTGCTGCTGTGTGTTGTTCTTGTTGCTGTTGTTGTTGCTGCTGTTGTTGCTGTTGCTGCTGTTGTTGTTGTTGTTGCTGCTGCTGTTGCTGCTGCTGTTGCTGCTGCTGTTGTTGCTGCTGTTGTTGCTGTTGTTGTTGCTGCTGTTGCTGCTGCTGTTGTTGCTGATGTTGCTGCTGCTGTTGTTGCTGCTGCTTTGCTGCTGATGTTGCTGCTGCTGTTGCTCCCGCCGCCGCTGCCAGGAGCTCAGGCCGATTCATGGTCATGCAGCACGGCGGCGGGTGACGACGGCGCTGAGCGGCGCAGTCTGGGTCGGCCGCAACCGCCGCTGCCGCCGCCGGCACCAGCGCCAGAGCGGCTCCTGCGGGGCCTGCTGGCGACGCGGCTGCGGCACCGCAATGCAGCGGTGCACCACCAGGCAGCGGTGCACCACCAGCAGCGGTGCACCACCAGGCAGCGGTGCACCACCAGGCAGCGGTGCACCACCAGGCAGCGTGCACCACCAGCAGCGGTGCACCACCAGGCAGCGGTGCACCACCAGGCAGCGGTGCACCACCAGGCAGCGGTGCACCACCAGGCAGCGGTGCACCACCAGGCAGCGGTGCACCACCAGGCAGCGGTGCACCACCAGGCAGCGGTGCACCACCAGGCAGCGGTGCACCACCAGGCAGCGGTGCACCACCCAGGCAGCGGTGCACCACCAGGCAGCGCCGCCGGAGATGGCGCTGTGCCTGGTGGTGGGAACGCCGAGGTGGCGGCGGCGCCCAGGGTAGCGGGCGCCCTCCTGATCGGCCTCCTCAGCACTCGAGTTCGTTGTCGGGTAATACTTGGAAACAATAAGATGCTCGGTGTATTCGGCACTTTGCTTCGTTCATCATTTCGTAAATGTTTTTTTTTAACTGGGCTTTATGTAACCCTCCCCCCCCCTCTAGCGCACTCTCTCGCTCACTCTCTCCCCCTCTCTTGTCTCTCGTTCTCTCTCTCTCGCTCTGTCTCTCGCTCTCTCTCTCTCTCGGAAAGGCCCTTTGCACCAGCGTGGACGGCACCCTCGTGTTCACTTTCTGAAACGCTCGCTCGTCACCGTGGCGTGCGCGATGACACCACAACCACGTGACTTTTTTCTTTTGTGTTGTGTGCGGTGCTTTCAGCACCACAACACGTAGATTTGTAACGATATGTAACATTTGTTTTCTTTCGTTTGCTGGTGACTGGTTTTCATATTGGAATCGCCTCCGGTGTTTGCTGCTGGAGGCAATAAGAGTTGTTTAAAAGTCAAAAAGTCTCTCTGCTCGTTACTCACAAACTTGCTATCCGCAAATCGCATCTGGAACGCTACGCGGATACCGCATCGAGAGAGAGAGAGAGCAAGCGATGAGATTAAATTATGCGTTAAAGTGGTGAGAGATAAAAGTGATGACATTATTTTTCATGTTATTCAATAGCTTATTTCCGTATATATATTTTCGTCTAAGGTTAAAATTCATTTAAAAAGACAAGCTATTCGTAGCATACCCCCTCACCCCGCATGGTTTGCCCGCGGGGAATTTGCCAATTGGCGAGCACCTCCGGCACGTGACCCTCGCCGCGGACGACGCGGTGGGGTCACGAACGACGCGGGGGTCACGAACGACGCGGTGGGGTCACGAACGACGCGGTGGGGTCACGAACGACGCGGTGGGGTCACGAACCGCGCGGTGGGGTCACGAACGACGCGGTGGGGTCACGAACGACGCGGTGGGGTCACGGACGATGCGGTGGGGTCACGGACGATGCGGTGGGGTCACGAACCGCGCGGTGGGGTCACGAACGACGCGGTGGGGTCACGAACCGCGCGGTGGGGTCACGAACCGCGCGGTGGGGTCACGAACGACGCGGTGGGGTCACGAACGACGAGGTGGGGTCACGAACGACGCGGTGGGGTCACGAACGACGAGATGGGGTCACGAACTGCGAGGTGGGGTCACGAACCGCGCGGTGGGGTCGCGAACGACGCGGTGGGGTCACGAACTGCGAGGTGGGGTCACGAACGACGCGGTGGGGTCACGAACGACGAGGTGGGGTCACGAACTGCGAGGTGGGGTCGCGAACGACGCGGTGGGGTCGCGAACCGCGCTCGACGAAAGTCGGGGGGGGGGGGGGGCAGCAAGCGGTGGTCGTCGGCAATCGTCGCGTCGGCTACATTTTAGCGTCGCACGGTTTTTTTTGGGGGGGGCAAATCACAACTTGTGGCGGGTGGCACACCCAATCCCAGTAATAATTACATTATTACGTAAGAATGCAATTATCGGGTGCAAATCTGAATCACGTAAAACGTAAATGCCGTTATTGAGCATTAATGAGCCAATACGCAGCGTCGCATATAGTACCGACAGGGACGTGCGGTCAGGGGAGGCAGGGGGAGTCAGAGCCTCACCCGTCATGCTCCAATGAAAATCGCCTTTACGAAAAGTATAAAGAAAAATTAAATAAATATTAAGATTTCTCCACTGATCTGCGTTATTAATGTCATTTCTGTACGATTCCAATAATTTTTATCGTCAAAATCGCCAAATTTGTGGAGCTCCGCTGCAAATACAGGAATAGACGAGAGGTGAGGCAGCGACGAGCTCAGCCTCCCCTCTGATTGCGCAACCCCTCAGTAACTGGATGGAGCGCGGGCAATCAGCGCGTGCCTGTTACCATCTCAGTATGTCACCAATGTAATGTTTGTAGACCCCTTCATTTCATGTCCTCGCCTTCCATACTGCAGGTAACTTATTTCACGTACGTGTAAAATATATTTAGGCTCGCTGGTCTCGTCGTGAAACTGCAATGAAAGTGCACCAGGGGAGGCAGCTATCACATCTGCCTCACTGAGTCTAGGATTCATATTCTTAGGTTTTTTCGGTAAAGTCACGTAGGTGAAAAATTAAAATTAATAAAAGTAAAATAAAAATATTATTTCTTTTTATGAAGACGGAAGCTTGTGTTGCCTCCGAAACGTCGTGATTTTTTTTTATTTTTATTTTACTTTTATTAATTTAATTTATTTTTTACCTACGTAGTGACTTTACCGAAAAAACCTAACAATATGCCTCCCTGAGGTTGACGTGTCTAACACGCTCCCCTCAGTGAGGCCACCCCCTCAGTGAGGCCACGCCCCCTCAGTGAGGCCACGCCTCCCTCAGTGAGGACACGCCCCCCTCCACGAGGCCACGCCCCCCTCGGCGTGTGAATCTGGCTCTGACACTCGCCAATGCCTCCCCAGTAGCCATTGACCTCACCGCACGCCACCGATCACCGATGTGTTTGTATCCGGTGCCGATGTCCGCGTGAAGGCAGGAGGACGGCACGCTGGGCTTCTCTGGAAAGCCGCGATACCGTCGGGGCAATTTTTCGAGCGTCTGCCGCTACACCGGCGTCGAGAGCTGCGGTTTTTAGAACCGTAGGGGAGTTGGGGGGCGAGAAAAAAACATGATGTGGGGGCGGTGGCGGCGGTGGTGGCGGTGGCGGCGGTGGTGGTGGTGGCGGTGGTGATGCCGCAAGACTTGGCAGTGGTGCGTGAACGCGGGTTGCCAAAGACATTTCTCGGCACATCCGTCGATAACGATCGATCCAAAAGAGGAAAAAAAAATATATTATCTGCTATATGTAATAAAGACCTTAGTCTGTACGTCTCCTCAGCTAAAAGCTCTGGGTGTTTCACCGACAAGGCAGAAAGCCGACATTTGGTGCGCAGGTCGATTTTTAGGACACCAACAGGAAACCGAATCTGAAAATCTGAGATTTTTCGACTAAAGGCCCCAAAATCTCGATTTTAAGCGCCCCATGGACATGTTTGTGCGTGGTGTCATTCGGGAACCGGTCAAGATATGACTGCATTTTTTTCGATTGATGGAGCGTTAAACAGCGAATCAAGTTAAAGCGAGAACCATTGGTTCTTTCCATTGCTTTTGAAATCATTTACCAATGAAAAAATCCGCATTTCATGATCTTCAAATCTGATTAATTCGAAAATGGTCAAAGGAGAGCTTCCCCTCCGAGACTATTAAGTTAACTAAGTTTAGTTCTTTCTCATAAAAAAATAACGGAATCTTTAAATGGAGCGGTTTCCGATGGGGGCGCGTCTTTAAATATAAGAAGTAGAATCAAGCCGACTATTTTGCGCGTTGTTTTTGCGGAAAAATATAAACGTTACGAGCATTTGTTCGCGTCTGATCGTAGATACAAATTGTAACAGAAACACGTCACCGTCATTGACACTTATTGACAATTTTTAGAATCTTGGGTAAATGGCCGTACTTCACAGCGACACCAAGAAACGGGGGAGGAGGGGGGGGGGGGCGTGCCGTTTAACCCCGAGATCGTCACCGGTCGGACAAACGTATCGGGGGATGTGGCCTTTCGTACTTTTCGTTACAAATCCGGAGGGTGAATCTTCCTCTCGCCGCTCCCCGATTGCCAACTGGCGCAAAGGGCGACGTCCGATCGGATCGCAGGCGGAGTTCGCGTGACCACCCCGGCTTTTACCGGGGGAAATCTCCCGCCGTCATCGACGCCGGAAACTGCCACGCGCCGAGTTAGCCACGGCCGTTGGCGGCGGCTAACTTCTTCTTGGTTCTTTCGGTAAAGTCACGTAGAAGGGAAATAATAAAATAATAATAATAAAACATAATAAAATACAATTCTCACGACGTTTCGGCCACAACGCAAGCAGCCGTCCTCAGGTGAAGAACAGGTCTGTCGGAAAGACAGCGTCCGAATGAACACCGCCAAGCTTGGCAGCGTATATTTAAGCTGGGTTGAGGAGGAAGGCGCCTTGACGAAGGAATTTGCATATCAACAGAGGAATTTAGAATATTCAGACGCTGTCTTTCCGACAGACCTGTTCTTCACCTGACGACGGCTGCTTGCGTTGTGGCCGAAACGTCGTGAGAATTATTTTATTATGTTTTATTATTTTATTATTTCCCTTTTATGTGACTTTACCGAAAGAACCAAGAAGATGAATCCCTGCAGTCACGAAAGCTTTACATCGAAATTGACCTTAGAAGTGTACTGGAGGCGCCTTGACCGCGTGCTAAACCAACACTATTTTTAGTTGACCAGGTAAGGCCCCAACCGAGCTCTGTAGCTCTTTCTTGAGAAGCGACGAGGCTAATCACAAGCGTGGAGAGACTGATAGCAGGAGCCAAATC